>NC_056732.1:1485188997-1485231497 GCF_019279795.1 Protopterus annectens
TTTAGGACATTGTCATATTATTTCATTGCTTTGCAACTTCTGTGCACATATCCCGGGGTCTGCTGTTCTTTCTACGTGCGTGCCATTTATGTCATTTTTACATTTTGTGCATATTTTCTTTGGACATTCTCGGTGCCTTTCCACATTGGCATATTGCACCTATATGATACCTGACTTTGACAGCCTTCCGTTACTCCTCCGGTATGTTTGGGTAAATGTAAACCGGTTTTGGTTTACATTGCCGCGTTCTACGCTTACGCCTGCGCCACTTCGTGGATCGCTATTTGCCCTCATTTGCATGGTGCAATACCGCACACAGTGTGTTTTGCATACCTACGCCGGGGGCGGAGACGGTCCGGCGCACGCCGGTAGTGCACGTGGAATTCATTCATACCTGAATCGCTCAGCAGCCATATTTGGCGTTATAACGCCGACGCTATGCTGGCGCCTGGCGCAAGGTTCATGAATCCCGGGGAATGTGTTATTCAACACATTTGGGATTTAGGTGTTTATCCTTCAATGAATCATCACAAATCCCTTATGTGTTCATATTAACAATGCATATTCTAAACCATTCTACATGTCCCACAGACTTCCCATACTCTGGAACAAACAAACAAACTACCTGTCTATATCAAACAAAGCTCCTTATTAGCACTCTTCAAGAAATAATCTTGATGATTGGATGGGAGACAGGAAATTCACCCCTGGGATGACTTCTGTGGCATTGCTCGACAGGGGCACAACAAAATCATTTTTCTTGGGTGGCAAAAGCCAGGGTACCTTTTTGGCTAGGCTTATATAGGCCCTACGGCCAATAGCCTAGTACCTACCTATGAACCTATGAACCTATGTATGACATAGTGTTATGCTGATTTGAGAGAAAACCCACTGAAGATGACATGGTGTTTTCATGTGTTAAAACTGTTATTGAAAAGTTAATCTGATGAAGTCCATTTGGTGGATGAAAGTGCTTATCATAAGATAATCTGGTGAGTAAGTCTGTTTGAGGTTGTTTCTTCAGTACCTTCATAGAAGAGGAATTAACATCTGAAGTTTTGAACTATTTTTTTACCATTGGTTAATATTGTAATGTTTAAGTGATTTTTTATTTTTCATTTTACACAAATAACAAGGGAGTGAAGTCAGCCCTCTACCTTATTGCAGGGGACAGCTATCTCCTTGCATCTCTGTTGTGGTTTTTGTACAGTATTAGAACTTGTGAGACCTAAATTGCTGAATGGGACTGGCACACATATTTATTTTAGGACTGAAAAACATTTATGTAAACTTCTAAATTACAGCTCTGAAAGTGATTACTAAAACCAGAAGGAGGGATTTTTACCTAAGCCATAGACTTAAAAAAAAAACTGAAATCCTCTCTTATATAGTCCGAGTTCAGCCTCCTGATTCTGAATTTCAGCCAGATTTTTAGTCAGAAAGTCTTTAATCCAACAGCAGGTAGGTTCTGGAAGCTCTAGGACAGCGAGTTTAATGACTAGTCTATCTGGGATAACTGTTAAAAGCTGAGCAAAAGTCTACAAAGAACATCCTCGCATAGCCTCCCCCTTCTGCTTAAGATGACTAAGTGCAGTGTGTAAGGCAATGGACATGGCATCTTCCATAGACCTATTTGCTCTGTAAGCATACTGATGTTGTCCGAGATTACTGAGACACTGTCCTTAATGTGTCGCAGAACCAGTTCAAAACACTTCATGATGACTGGAGTGAGTGCCACTGGGCAGTAGTCATTGAGACTACTGATGACAGCTTTCTTTGACAGTGGAATAATTGTAGTTGACTTCAGAAAGATGGAATAGTAAACTTGGACAGAGGCAGGTTGAAGATCTTTTTGAAGACCCCACAGAGATGGTCCACACATTCTTTTAGTACCTATCCCATCACTCCATCAGGACATTAGGGCCAGCAGCCTTTCTTGGACTGATCACTTTGAGCACAAATCTTACATCATGCTCTTGTACTGTGAATGTGGTATGTAGGCTGATATAGATGACATCAAACTTCTGTGGCCTATCTGCTAGCATCTAGGTATGACTATCTCTGCTGTTTCCACCTCAAAACATAAAAAAAAAAAAAGTTCTTATGCTGTCAAGGCATCTCCATCAACACCCATATGGTTACTGGTTTTATGACTGTTGAAGTGCTGAAAACCTTGCCATAGTGATTGTGGGTCCTTGTTGGTGAAGTGGTCCTCTGTCTTCCTTTTATAGCTAGCTTTAGCCTCTCTGATGGCTTTTTTAGGTTGGATCTTACCATGCTGCAAAGAACTCTATTGTCAGACCTGAGGGCTGTATTGCGATGCTTGAGAAGCGATCTGACCTCCTTTGTCATCCAGGGATTCTGATTAGGATATACACAAATGTTATTGCTGACAGTGACATTGTTAACACAGGTTTTTATGTAGTAGATAGAGTACTGTTGATGTATACTCTTCTAGATCTCGATCCTCGAAAGTGTTCTAGTTAGTTCTTTCAAAGCAATCCTGTAGCTGTGAGAGTACACCTTTTAGCCATATTTTAATAATCTTTGTAGTAATCTGGTCTTTTCTCCTAACAGGAGTGTATGCTGGAGTCAAGAGTATAGACAAATGGTCTGACTAGCCTAAATGAGGCAGCCCTTTTGCCCCATAGTTATCCTTGATATTTGAGTAGTCCTTGTCCTCCATTGTTGCACATTTGATGTGTTGATGAAATTTAGGGAGAAATGACTTTAAGTCTTTCTGATTGAAATCACCAGCTATGACATAAGCAGCTTCAGGATGGATGCTTTGTTGCAAGTTAATGCTGTCAAACAGGTGACCTCAAGCTGTGCAAGCATTAGCGTCAATGGAATGTAAACTGCTCTAACTATAACAGCAGTGAACTCCCGAGATAAATAAAAGGGCTTGCATTTGACTGTCATATACTCCAGATCAGGAGACCTGAAAGTATTTGCGTTGGGAGACCAGCTGTTATTCACATAGATGCAAAGTCCCCAATCTCTGCTTTTACCGGAGTCTTTATTCCAGTCTCCCCAAAATGCTGTGCGGCCTGCCAGCTTAATGGCTGCATCTGGTATACATGAGTGTAGCCATGTCTGTAAATAATAAAATCCAGCAATCTCTTTACAAATTTGTTCTCAGAAATCTGTAGCTGCAGTTCATCTAGTTTGTTTCTGATAGATCTGGCATTAGCAAGAAATATGCTGGGAAGAGTTGGCATGGGACGATGTTTCCTTAGCCTAGCATGTAGGCCAGACCTACAGCCATGCCTTTGCTTCCTATGTCTTCTCCACCTTCGTCTCTTGCTGGGCTGACAACAATCAAAAAAAGAACCTGGTGTTCTTGCTCTATCCTCTGGTATGTCATATGAGTGTGCGAATTCACTTGTAACAGCCTAATGGCGCTGACATCCGATATGCAAGAGATCTTGTCAACTCTATCTAAGATCAGCCTGAGTACACTTAATAGTAGAGAACATACATATGAATACAAAAAGCACAAAAAACAAGCACCAAAAAGGAGAGCAAATGGCTGCTGTGACTGTTCGTGCTGCCATTTTGAAAAAAAATGAGTATGATAATATCAGTGACTGCTCCAGCCAACCCAGCGTAGGTTTGGAAGACTGATCATGAAAGGACTTAAATATAGTAGCTACATAATAAAAAAAATGTTGCTATTCAATTAATTCCAGTTTCATTATGGTTTTGTTGATTCCAGTTTTCAGTTTATAGTTGTATGACAGCAAGATATAATTCATAGCATTTTAATGTTATTGCAAGTAATTTCTAATTATTATATATCAATCTCTAAAGTAAGAGGTATGTCACATAGATAGCTAAATGGAAAATATTTTTAAATTTCTTTAAAGGCAATAGTGTTAGTAAACTCAACAATGAGACATCTCATCCCGCAGTCAGAGTCCATTGTCACCTTTGTTGAAAAAGCACCTCTTGTCTAATACTGCTTATTTTTTATCTTGAAAATGAATATTCTAAATTAATATGCATGTATGACAAGATCTTACACGAATCTGTTGGGCAACATTTTTTTTTTGCTGCTTAAAATGTTTACCTCTCATATATTTGATAGCCTGTTTTTTTTTAATTTCTTGACTACTATCATCCCGCTAGTGCTAGTGATAGAACATTAGCAGCATATCCTTCTGTCCCCATGAACAGTTATTTTCACCCACTTCCTTCTTCATCTGCACTTTGTCCAATATGAGATTTGGTTTTCAAACATCGTCTAATTTTTCTAAAATATTTAAACCAGGATTTGTTCTTTCAGCTACTGCTGTTTTCTTTTTCCAGACTTCTCACAAATAAGTTTCTCACCAACAGACCAAAGTCTAGATCTGACTGTCCAGCCACATATTACTTTATTCCTTCTGTAGTCAATCCCACACCTATTTTTTCACTTATGAGATTCCCACATCACTTCATCCAGTCAGAGAAAGGCTCCTTACTGCTTACACCCAGCAGCTCCCAAACTTGAGACTTTGTCTTTGAGCTAGGTGTGCTGATCTGGCCTTCTTCAACTTGGGTCTGTCACATTTTTCTTGATTAATTGTTTTGGTTACTTCAGAAATAAAGGTACAAGTAAATTCTCAGAAATTATTTTAGCAAAACAGATGTTTCTTTTTGGAATTATTCAAGTGAAGTTAAGTAGACAAGTATTCTCAGAAAAAAAGATAAAAAACTTTGTTTACAGTCAGTGAAGGAATCCCCGTCTTCACTGTTCTGGCATCTGTGAACATGGAAATTTTTACATAGATGTTTTTCACCCCACATAGACTAGCAATAATGTACAAGAAAGCTGAAATGCAATGCTGGAGATGTGGATGCCCTAATGCTGATTCGATACATATGGTTGTTAATTGCAAAATAATTTCCCCATTTTGGTTAGACTTTAAATATCTTTGTAAAGCTCTGTGGAATGACAGCTGTATAATTTCTGACTCCCTTATCCTTTTCAATGTTCCTGAAGTCATTCCTAAAAAACAAACACTTTTACTATGGTCTATTCTCTCTATAGCAAGGAAAAATGTTACTAAAAATTGGAAATCCCAATCAACTCCTGTCTTTAAAGTTGAATTTATTCATCTTGTAAAATACATTTATAAGAATGAGATTGCTACTATAAAAGCAAGGACTAACAACACAACTCATCATTTAATTGCTTGGACAAAATTGTCTAATCTGTTAGCGAAATATTAACTGTTCTCCTATGTATATTGCTTTTTTAGTTGTTATGGACATTGTATAGTGAATCCCTCTACTACTACACAGTTGCTAAAATCTGGAATTCTCTTCCACTGGATATCAGATTGCAAAACAGTAGTATCATCTTTAAAACCCAATTAAAAGCCCACCTCAATTTCATCTGGCAATGTACCTGTACTGACCATGGCTAGCCCTACTGCCACCAGTCTGGAAAAAAAAAACTACCATAACGAATTGTATTTTTAAATGTTTATATGAATGTATATAGTATTACTGCACCTTCTTACTCAAATACATTATATTTTCTGCTTTACTACTGTACACTCTATAGATTGTACACTTCTGTAACTTCTCATCATACTATGCCATGATATAGTATTGTTTGCTCTATTAATTTGTATTCATCTCTGACTTTTGTATTTTTATCATGTACGTGGATCTTTTGTATTTTGTATTTTTATGTTTGTCATGCATGTGGAGCTTTTCTTCCAGGGTGTCTGCTGAAAACGGGCACCTGATTTCCCATTCAGACCAACCCGGCAATCAAATATAAAATAAATAAATAAATAAATAAATACAGTTATTGTGTTATAAAATAAATAAAAACATCTTGAAAAAAAAATAAAGGTAAAAGTTTTCTGTAAACCACAACTCCTGCTATTAAGTTGCAGATAAAAGACTTCTAGTAAACATTCTAAACCTACCTATCTGTAAGTCACCTCCAATACTTCATCTAATTAAACGCTGCTGTAGGGGTGGGTGTCACTTCAAAGGACTGTGGAAAAATATAGTGTATTTTTTACTAAAACAACAGTATTACTGGCAAACAGTTTGTAAAAACAGCTGGCATCATTTTTCCAGACATGAAACCTGGTAACATTTTGTTACTCCACCCTGATAAACAATGCTGGTCAAATGCAAAATAACTTGAATCGATCTACTAAATATTTGAGAAAAGAAACACACATATGTCAAAGTTAAACACTGACAGTTCAATACAACTTGCATGTATTGCGGTAACAAAAACAGTGGTCAACCACATAGTTTTTGATTATGATTGGAGTTTACCAGATGATTCCCTATTTAATCATGATAATGTTTGTGAAAGATATGGAGAAGCGATTACCAATGTTAGCATCCTCCTTCTTTTCTGCTTTGACATGCTGCATGCCCAGTATGATCCAGGCAGTAAGTGGCTAGTAAAAAGTAAAAAGTCTTAGAAACAGCTAACGCTTTGCTTTGACTTCCTCTAGGAGAGTATACTGCATAAGCAGACTTGGACATCCATTGGTCAGAAAATGGCAACAGTTCTGTGTCCACTCATCTAAAATCTGTACCTTTTATTAAACAAATAAACGACCATTAGAAATGATTGCAGTAGTAAAGACACCAATACTTGTGAATGGATTTGTAACAAAAATGCAAACCAATGTCCCATTACCTGGCATTATATCCAGCTCTGCTAAAGACACTGTGCTGCATTTGCTGTCAGGAGGCCCTCAATAACTGCTTCATAATAATGCAGTATTAGATAGGAATGCTAAATATTCTGGGGTTTAATGCTTGAATTCCTCCATGAAGATGACAAGCATCTAGTGCATTCTCTACCTATCCTTGCTGTAGGTGTTAACTTATAAGGAAAATTCAGTTTAGAGGTAATGGGGAGAGTGACGTCCCAACAAATTATCACACTGATAATAACGTACTAAGCATGCAATCAGTTGTAAGGGACTTGGGCACCCAGGTTCATAGCAAACTGACTTTTGACCACCATATTGCCTCTGTTGTATAGAAAGATTTCTACATGGCCCACCTCATTAGTAAGGGTATCTCATCCAGGGACAAGGTGGTCATAACATCCCTGGATTCTTCCCTTATAAGATCCATTATTGAGTACAATGTCCCTTTTGTCATGTACCTCACAAAGCACATGCAGCAGCTGCAGAGACCACAGAGGTTCCTCACCCAGAGAATCCAGGGCCTTAAACATCTACCCTACACAGATAGGCTAAAAGCCCTGTCACTCTACACAGTGTCCTACAGACACCTCAGAGGTGACCTCTGTCTGGCATACAAAGCAATCTCAGACCCTGCCCTGATGGGACTACTGCATATCCACAAGTCAAGCTCCACTCAAACAACCCATATGCGCAACCTCAATCTGGTCTGTGACATCAATAGGGCTTGTTGGCAGGACAGAATTGTGTTCCAGAGACTCCCCTTTTGTGGAAGAGACTCCTTCTCCACGTAAAGCAGAGTACCTTAATAACCCTTTTTAAGTGAAACCTGGATAACTGAATGGGAAACAGAAAATACACCCCTGGGATTCCACCTGTGTCTCTGCTGGACAGTAGCATAGGGTGCTGACATGTTGAAACATGGACTAAATCCTTGACTACACTTGTAAAGGCATTAGGGCCAATAGCCTAGTAACTTCCTATGATCCTATAACCTTAGATTTTTCTCAGACATTTATCAATGAGCAGCAGGGATCATACATAAAATATCTATTACAAAAATATAGTCAGTTAAATATTATTATTCTGTACATCAACTAATAAGTCCACATATATCAATACATAGCAAAACTTATGCTATTTCTAGATCTATAATAATGATCAGCCATAGTCAAACAGCTGGCATTCTATACTGTGCCTGACGTCTTATGAAATTGCTGACCTTGTGAGCAAACATTTTCAGACTTTCATTTCTAAAGCTAAGTAATACAACACTTAAAGTTTCTGTCAGACCTGAGGCAAGAATCGTGACACAGAAAGATAAAGCCCTGACTATGAGCTTGATGACTGGGGAATTCTTAGTGATTAACTGGTGGGTAAGTTAGCTAGGGAAGGTGGGTATGAATGACAAATACTAGTTCACCCACTTTTGGGGGAAGTGAGGTATTATCAATGTACTGCAGTGCTAGTATTGAAGTGAAGAAGGGTATCAAATCAGGCAGCATAAAGGACCATGGGTGCATGTTTAATTCCCCGAACAGGAACTCTAACTTGTAGCCTAGAATTGTACATGCACAGAAGTGTCCATATATTGTCCATATGTAAGCAACTGGCATTGTGAGGTACAATGGTCAAAGTGGCCATGAGGATAGGGTTTAGGTCTAATGGAAACCTCTGAGGGCTGCTGTCATGTCAATCTTCCACAACTGGATTTTGCCCAAAAATGAATGACCAAGGTGGTCATCACCTTATTGCTAAAGGTATCAAGCAACAAGGTGAATAAGAATAAACATTTATGTCAGTCTTATAAAAACCTCTTAAAACTGATACAGTTTCATAACATATTAAGATGCTTCTAACTCATGGGAATGAACTATGCTGTCTTCCACCTGGAAACATGCTACAGGTTTCACATTTTATAAGGTTACAGGGCATTTTTGAAACATTGGCTAGTAAAGACCCATTAACAGTAGAACTAAACAAGATATAAACAGGTAGCTTTTCAAATACCTTGCACTTATTTGCTCAAGAATTCTGGATAAAGTGACAAGCAATGGGAAGGCCAAAAATCAGGACTTTTTTAAAATATTACTCTAAGTCACTGTAAAAATAACTAGAACAACAAGTCTTGCATCAGCATGCATACTTCTTCAATGCCATGTACCATTTCTGTACTACTACAGAGATTCCCAGGCTCTGCTCCTTCTGAACATGCTCTCAAGTGGTTCTACAACTGTACTGATGGAAAACAAGCAAGGGACAAATGGCTGAGTGCAATGTCTTCCTAGGACTAAAGCACCACTTATTCTAGATTCATTCTCGACTGGTGTTGTCATTAGCTACACATATGAACACTGTTAATGCTAAAATTAATCAACTGCTTGGGATGGTGTATTGAAAAGAAAATAAACCCTGTAACACCGTGATTGTTATTTCACAATTTGTCTTTTATATTCTGATGTTTTACAATACAAAATGGATACATTAGCTGCATGTTCAATTAATCAATACATTTTACAGAAGACTACCCTTTCCAGGACAAAACTGCCTTAACTACACTAAGAAAAAAAATACATGTATGATTTATCATACAAGGCAAAGCTCCAAACTCATACTATCTTCTTCTATATCTTATAAGAAGCACTCAGAACTTTTATTTTTTCTGGGAATCTTTTCTGGATTATCTCACTATTATAGCTGTTGCCAGAGTGCTATTATACATACCTTTCTGGAGTATTCTTTTCTCCAGATTTTATCTCACTTCTATTGCCATATTTCTATGGACTCCAGACTCATACCGCTGGATTCCAAAAGCTATTTGTGGAGAGTGCAGCATGCTGAGGAAGACATCAGTGCACCAGCTGTGGATGTGATTTTAGAAGCAAGCAGTCCAACTACTTAACTATTCAGTGTAGGCTATTTATGGATTTTGCACATGCCCATCTGATTCCAAAACACATTGTGCATGCTCAGTGCAACGTAAATACAACAAACTGCAACAGTGACCCTGTTTCCGAAACTCTCCACGTATGCCAAAAAATATGACAGAATCTGTAATTTTACCAATATATTTATATATATGTATATATATATATATATATATATATATATATATATATATATATATATATATATATATACACATACATATGTATATATTTACAACAAGCATGGAGGGAGGATATGGTTGTGCTCCCTAGAAGGCAGCCAGCTAAAGTGATAATAAGGTTGCAACTAAGCCGACTGTCAGCTCAACAAATCTTTGACAGGTACTGCCTAGACAGGCAGCTGGCACACGCTGTGTGCAACATGTAATGTAGTCTAAGGCACCCATGCTGATGGCTCACACTGAAGTCTGGTCTGCCCCTACCACATATGAAAACACTTGGCTCAGGTCACTCCACAGATGATACTGATAGGGTGACACCAGAATGTGGAGATACACTGTCGGAAAGAAAATGAGTGTGATTTGACTGTCTGGTTGTGACTGCTCTGTCCATGTCAGATAGGTCAGAAGCAGAAGTGTGTGCACACTGCAGAATAGACAATAACATCAACTGACCAAGGTTTGGTCTGCTGAGAGGGGCCTGCCTCTTCTATGCTGCAATTGGCTAAGTACAGTCAGGGCACGCAGAACCCTGTGTGTACTATGGCACTGCTGTAGTACTGTTGTAGCCATGGGTTCTACTAACTATGCCACAGATAGCACACTGTCATTTTGTGTAGCCAATGACACAATGACCTCACCGTGTCTAATTTTATGACCATCATGCAGTGCATCCAGCTGGTGTGCAACATGATCTGTGGCACAGGCAAGTGCTTGGATGTCAAATCCATGACATCCCTGAGAATGTTCATTTGCCCGTAGGCATAGGCAGCCATGCTCTGACACATGCCCAAGCACACCAGCTACATAATTACATCTACTGCAATGGGACATCTACAGCAAACTGAACATGGGGCTGTTGTCCACAAGCCTTATCCTGTTTACCATCTGATGTTTCCTCATTGTCAGAATGGTTGAACAAGTTTTCCTCCACATCTGAAGCTACAGCATCATCCACATGACTACCACCATCTGGGCCACACTGTATCACTATGTAAGGGTCCTGCAGGCCATGGGCCATGCTACCATACTGAGACACATCAGACAGATCCCACATCAGGATCAGTGGAAGGGATAATGATGGATAAAGGAAGTTGATGTACTAAAAGAAGAGACAAATGACATAGGTCAGGAGAATGTGCTTTCATCTCATACTGTATAGCATTAATGACATATGGCATATAATTCTCACTGCAATGTTACCGATATTAATGACTTAAACTGGGGTCTTGTCTGTGTATAGGCCACAGAATCTACATAACATGGAGATGACAAGTATTTTACTCATCCAACATAAATGACTTATGTGTGGAATACAAGCATAAATCCAAATCCAAAATGTAATCCAGGACCACAGGTTAATGAATACAAGTATAAAACACACATCTGTCAAGCTCTCATGGAAGGCAGTGATGGAAATGAGGCATAAAATGTAACTGTTTTAGGGAAACAAAGTCATAAACATAGCATTCTTAGTCACATCCTTTGCCAGCATGGACCATTCCAACAGTGTTAAAACATACAGTAGGTATTATGTACACATACCAGTTTGTGCATGAGATGCTGATGGTAGAAGGACACAGTATTAATAGAAGACAACAACAAGAATAACAGCAATAACATGTACGGAAGAGAGGTAATAGCCTACCAGTGGCAGACAACTCACAGCCTACTAATGTCGTGAGTTTGTGTGTCATAATGTGGATCCTGCACTGGTAAAGTAAAGACAAAGGCAACACAGGCATGTATGCGAGCAACAGAATAGTCACATGATGACATATATATTATAGTTACACGGTCTGCTGATACTCATGTGACATACGGTGCACCTCCTGGCCAGATGTCCCTGTGTTATAAAATAGTGACATTAATTTCATGCAACACAGGTTTGCTACACATTTCTGCAAGCTGTCAACATGCTGTGGTAACATACCTCCTCTCTCAGTAGGTGCACCTGCATAGCTTGTGGCCCCAGAGGATGTACCTCTAGTTTACAATGTTAGGGAAATATCAGTATGAAAATAAACAACACTAGCATGGCATGAGGTTGAGGCAATAACAGGTAGTGGTCACACTGTCAGTGTATAGAGACACATACCTGCCATTTCCTGCTGTTATGCAGAAGTAGATGGACCTGTGAAAATGAATGCAGATAACATTTTACATGTTGGCCGCACTGTTATGTCTGTACTGCAGTTGTATGGCTACATGTCATTACACTTACATTGGCTATCATCTCGCTGTGTGGACCCAGGAGCACTATGAAATTCTGCTGCTGCAACACCAAAAGACAATACATGAATATGCATGCAACAGCAATACATTTTGACTGACTCTATATGCATTAATGTTATGCAAAGTAAAGCAGACATGTGCCGCCTGGAACACCTACGTCCATCCCACTTCCAGGTATGTGGCACTCCCCACTTGCCGTATATAAGGATGCAAGAAACTGTGTAAGCTCATTGTGGGGTCAATGGTGGGTTATCACCGGTGGCATCCTTCAATCTCTCATACCATCATTCCATTTCTGGCTGTATGGAGGACCATGGCAGAGCAGCATCTGTGATAGGCCTCACAGGATGTATTTCCTGCCATTCCAAGGAGTCTCCATCCATCTTGTCACAGAGTATATATTGTAATCTTGTTTTCCTGTGGGTAGTAAGTGTCACCCCTAGGTCTGTTCGCTATCTGAAAGGCAGTTCTAAACACATGTTTAGATTCAGGTGAGGGCCCACATATGGAGATGATTATGTGGAAAGCTTATGCTACTGTAAATTCTATTCATATTGATATTCTGTGACACACTTCAATGTGACAACATAACTTGTGGTATCTGTCTGTGGGATTTACACCCTTTACAGTGGATATCTGAGCAATGGAAGTCCAAATACAGCAATAGTGTGCCACAGGAACCATACAGTCTGCATGCATTTCATATTAACATACTACACAAACATATGTGTACAGCAGAAAGGTGTGATGGCTGTAGCTGTAATGTAATTGCAGCATAAACTAACAACCAGTGTAAAAGACCAAACAATGTGATTTTTCACTAACTCCAGGGAACAGCCATGGGAGCATTTTTTTCCCCCATGTATGCCAGTCTTATGATGGGCTTGTATGAGTTGGAACATTTATATAATGGTGAATTTTTCAAAGGATCTGTAATTAAATATTACAGATTTATTGAAGGTCTCATTTTTATCTGTAAGGGGGGTTTAACATAAATAAATATGTTTGTGGAATGGTTACATAAAAATATATTTGGTCTTTGCTTTAACGCTTTGCAAGTGGGTAGGGTAATCACTTTTTTGGATATTACACTCACTATTAACAATAATAAGTTATTTATATCAGTGTATAGGAAGTTTGAAGATGGGGGAGATATTTGTTTGGCACTAGTTGCCATCCACCCCATACCATTTCTTCGCATCCCTATAGTGAATGTCGAAGATTAAGGAGACTATGTAATAATGAGTATGATTTTAACAAGGAAGTTAATAGAGTGTACTCCATGTTTGCATCTAGAGGCTACGATAAAGATGTTGTACAAATTGCTGTTAAAAAGTTATTGAAGGTACTATGGAGACTTCTGTAAGACTTGGTGAACTTTTTGATAATCATCAAATATATAGTTAAGGTAGGAATAATAATAAAGATAAAAGTAAAATATATTTTGTCTCTGCTTATGGAATATTTAGTCCTATATTTAAAAATTTAGTGAAATATCATTGGCAATATTTGTTCAGATTTGATGATTTAGCTAACATGTTATGTCCATCAATAGGTATATCTTGTAAGAAACGTAGACATTTAAGGGATATTTTGGTACACAACCATTTTATATTTCCTGTTTTGAATTCCATCTTTAATATTGATATACATTTAGGCACCTATCATTGTGGTCATTGCAACATATGTGCCTATATTGTTAGAACATTTACTTTTATTAATAGATATGCATTTTATCCATCTGAGATATTTAATTGTGAGACAGAGGGTGTAATTTATGCTCTGCAGTGCCCCTGCAGCCTTACATATATTGGGGAAACTAAAAGGAAATTTAAATGTAGACTGCAGGAGCACATTAGAAATATTAAAAACAAAAAAAAACCAACTGCCCTGTGGTGAAACATTTTTTAGAATGTCATAATTCAAATACACAGAGTTTAAAAGCTATTTTAGAAAAATTATCTGTGGTCTTTTATTCAGATGGTGTATATTAAAGGAAATGAATGTATAATGAAAGTGTGTTCATTTCAAAATTTAATACTATGTCCCCTTTGGGATTAAATCTTGAGTGTAATTGGAAGCTGCTGATTTGAACTAATTGTTTTTAATTGAATGATTGGTATATAAGTTTGTATTTAAGCAAGTGTGCTGTTTGATTGTTTGATGGTTTTATGTACTCCTTGAAGGCAGTGGCGGCTGGTGACTTCAAATTAAAGGAGGGCTGCAGAAGACAGCTGAATGGGTGGAGCCAATGGGAAGGGGTGTGGCCAACTAGAAAGGGTTGGAGCTATGCTCAAAACCACAACAACTGGAACTTTAATTAAATACGCTGCCCTGGGTGCCAAACAGTCATTACAAGAGTCCAATCAAGACAAAATGAAGTGTAGAAGAAAAAAAAAATTCAATGCATTGGCTACATGACAACTTACTTAATATCCAGATGGAAACACAGGTTGTGAGGCATGAAAAAAATCAATTACTTTTTAAATACATTACTGGAATGCCAGTCAAAATCAGGTATAAAACAACAAGCAGCACTCAACTCAAACCACTACTCATTGCATTTCAGTTCTAATTATAATTTATATTCAGCTTTATAAAATTACCAAGTAACATGCTGAAAGTAGCAATCTCTGTGACACCCCCACTTGTAAAAATGTTTCTCATCCAAAAACGACCTGCTGCCTGACACAACTATCTACTTGTTTCATGGGGAAGACATGATCAAAGTAAAAAATGAACAGCAAACAAGAAACAAACTCAAGATAAATTGCTTAAAGGATTCCTTCACAAGTTATGGACCACACATGATAGATTGGCATTCTGTTTAGTTTACAGGTAAAGCCTGCAAAGATGACTGCAAGTCTCCAACAAAAGATGACTGCAAGTCTCCAAAAAATGTAATGAGCTTCTGAAAATACTGTAATCCTGTCCTTTATTACAAATACTGTCATATGCATTTCAATACCCAAGGTTTATACATTATCTAGTTATGTAAATATTCTCTGCATGGCAACAACGAAAAGGCTTTCAATGTTGGTAATTCTTTAACAGTATGCTTATTAAAGCTTATTTGCATCTTACAATCTCAGACAAGCTTAGCTGATGGTCATTAAATCATTGCTACTTAAACAGAGCAACAGGGCACTGTGACAGCATGCATTTCTGAATAACAAGAAGCATAAATCAACAGCATAAAAATATGACAGAAAACCAGAACATTCTGCAAAATCAAGGACAGATGAAAAGCCATGGTCGTACTTGTAGTCTACCGTGGGTGTGGGAATACTCTGCACACTTACACTGCATAAAACTTCTCCTTGCCTTCCTTGGACACATCCAGAGCCACTACAATGGGGAGTGGTGTGCAACAAGTATGTCAAAATTTGAAATGTCTCTGGCTGATGGTGATGGCTCTGACACGCATACCTCTCAACTTCAGAGCAAGAAATCTGGACAAAGCCATACATAGAAGTAGAAGTGGAACACAGGCCCAAAAATAAGGACAATTTTTAAATATTGCTCTTATAAACTTAGATAATAGAACAGTAGTAGGTCTTGCATTAGTACAATTTTCTGAAGGGTATGAAATCTGAAACTCAGATGTCTGCCATTATTTTCTAACTTCAATCATTTGCCACTAATTTGCCAGAAAACCACAATTTTATGAAAAACAGACCAAAAATGTGATGCAAAAATATAAAGTTGCCACACAATACAGCTGGGAACCTGTCAAAGAAGGGACACCTTTTTAATATTAACACTGTTAACTTGAGCAGCTAACAAAATTAGAGCATCTACATGCATTTCTGAAATAAAAGTAATCTATAACTCTGATCATTACAGTTATATATAATTGTAAACCCTCCACGTTTTCTTCCAGAATTGCCATTTTGAGGAGGGATTATTAAGGCAGAGCAACATTTTGAGCCAAAATTGGGGACAATTGAGAGGTTTAGATATTCCTAATTCTACAAAGCGATTTGCACGTACCTCTCAACATCTTAATGCAGGAAATCTGGACAAGGCTAAATATATTGGGGGAACATACAAACAATACTAAAAGCTGCTCTTGTATAAACTCAAGGCAGTTGATAGAATAACAGGTCTTGCTTTAGCATGCTTTTTTCTGAAGGTTATGATGTCTGAAACTCAATGTCTGTCATTTAGTGACTTCATTCCTAAATGATTTGCTAGAAAACCACAAATTTTATGAGGAACAAACCAAAAATAAGAAGCAAATATCTATTCATTCTTCAAAAATATGGACAACTGAGAGGTATAGTTCAACCGGGGCTGTCTGAGTTTGCTACCCTTCCCCCCTCACAAAATCATGGTCGAATAGAGTCTCCCCCTGCAGCCATTCCAATGTCCCATTCCTTGGCTATTTTGTCCCATTTACCATAAACACTGTAATGTGCATACTGCATTACTTCTGCGATGATTTAGATTTCATTTGAAAGTTTTATTTTGCATTTTACAGCACAAACCCTAATAGATATCTGTTAAACAAAGCAATGCAGTCTCACAATGAAAATAGACTTAGCATTAAAACATATCTGCCCTTGAAACTCACATGCATTGAAACAGCATTGAAACCCACATTCAAAGAAAATACATTTTGCCAGTGGCAGATAATTAACTTTGGGCTGTTTTCAAAATCATAGGCCCCTTGAACACAAAACATACACATGCTCTTTGATACACCTTCCTGATTGTATTACATTATATTCCTTGTACAATACAGTACAATTGTTAGAGGGCATTTTAAATGTATTGTTTTGAACATTTTTCCAGTAAACAATGAAACAAAATGCATGCACCAATGACAAAACTGCACAATTCAGAACATTTCCATCATAAAAAGTCTACTCAACCTTTTACAGTCCACCAGTATCAGTAAATATGCACAATCTCTGAAGAAGTAAAATCCACATTAAAGAAATCTGTAACTAATAAAGAGGTTGCTGCTAGCAAACAACTTTATATGTCATTGTTTCATCTACAAATAAAATGTCTGTTGCCCTTGAAGAATAAATTGCCTATGTTGCATGCATTAAAAAAAATGATATGCTAGTAATATCACAATAGGGAATGGATGGCAAACTGATAACAGGTTCATAGTTACTAGGTATCTTTGCCAAAAAGGACTGCAGCATCCACCCCCTTTACAACACAGTACAGTATCAGCAATGCATCTACCTACTGTGGGAGTAGAACCCACAGCCTTCTACATCAAAAGCAAGTGCACTACCTGTTGCACTATTAACAATGCAAGCAGACTTACCATAAGCAGCACTAAACTTTTGTTCCCCTGCAGCTCTCAGCTCCTTGTAAAATCTACTCGACACTCAGCTGTATCTCTGAACTTTGCAGCACAAGAAATCTGGAAAAAGCCAACATTTATTGGGGGGGGGGGGCAAAAGCCCAAAAACCAGGGACACATTTTAAACATTGCTTGTATAATGTTGGAAAGTTGCTAGAATAAAATGCTGTGTTACCACCATACATTTCACTGCCACGTCTTAAATCCAGGGGACCCTGTGAAAATAGTCAGAGAAACATACCACTATGCCAGATCAGCTGTTTTGTGAAACAGAGGAAGACTGAAACTTAAATGGCTACCATTTAGTGAATTCAGTTCTCACCATAGCTGTCAACCTCTTAGCAAAAAACACCTGAAAAAAGCCAATAATGGGGGAATACAGCTGCCAAACATATTCAGTGAATTCAGTTCTCACCATAGCTCTCAACCTCTTAGCAAAAAAACATGTGGACAAAGCCAGTAATGGGGGGAATACAGTTCCCAAACATTCAGTGAATTCAGTTCTTACCATAGCTCTCAACCTTAGCACAAAATACCTGGACAAGGCCAATAATGGGGGAATACAGTCCCAAAAATATGGACAAATTTCAAATATCCATGTTATAAACTTAGACAATTGCTAGAATAAAAGGTTTTGTGTTACCATGTATTTTCTGAAGAATATGAAGTCTGAAATTCAAATGCCTGTTATTTTTAAACATTTGTTAACCAGGAAACTAGTCTGACTTGGAACAAAACAAAGTCAATTTTGAGCAGAGCAGGGAGAAACACTCCAGACACATCTTTGTAAGTGATGGGGGACATGCAGACTCCACACAGAAGGCACCCCAGCAAAGAATCAAACCAGAGAACCTATAGCTGTCAGGTAACAATGCTACCAGTGCTCCACTGCACTACAGACCTTTGCAAGGAAAAATGAAGATACAGAAACCACAGATTTTATGAGGAACAAAACAAATATGAGGCAAAAATCTGCATTTTTTTACAAATAGTGGTGGGTAGGGAATTCAGGTCCTTGCCACCTGCATCCAAGGTACAGGGTTCAAGCCTGAGTATCTTTACCCACCACTATGTGTTCTCTCTAGTCACTAGTATATAGCAACTGGGGCATCACACACACACACACACACACACACACACACACACACACACACACACACACACACACAAAAATCCAGACTGGAATCCACACATCCCAATACTTAAATTCCAACCCCGTGCTCGAATCCATGAAGCAAAACTCCAAATCAACACGTCCCAATACTTAAACTCCAACCCCGCGCTCAAATCCATGAAGCAAAACTCCAAACCCATGCTCGAATCCATGAAGCAAAACTCCAAACCCACGCTCGAATTCAACGCTTTCCCCACGAGAGCTTAAACTCACCTCACCTCTCTCCCGATTGGTCCTGCCTGTGGATGAAGCAGTCAGGAGTTCCTCTGTTCTGTGCGGTGATGACCGCACAGATTCCTGGGCATCTGCCGGGCAGTCTGAGTGTGTCCGCGAAAGTTCTGGAACTTGTAAAAAATAAATTTTTTTGTTTTTTTTAATTTTATGTTTCACATTTTTTTCCCTTTTGTTTCTAGGTGAGAGGGCTGCAGTCCTGCAGTCCTATAGAATGAGCCGCCCCTGCTTGAAGGCTTTACCAAAGCGCTGGAGGTTCAATAAATGTTTTTTTACGGTCACTGGCTGTTGTTTTTTGGTATTTTACTCTTTTTTCATGTGGCTGTTTAAACCAGTTTAAAAGAGATGTTAACTGTGATGACTTTATATCAACACAATCTTTACTGAGCAGTGAATGCCATCCATATTAGCAGAGAGTATCCATTGTACAACATATAGAAATCATTGGAAGACCTCAGGGTATGTAAGCAGGCCACAGACAGTACAGATACTTTATTGTATTGACTCGGTAGTTCTAATACTTGTTTTAAGAATCCTCAATGAATAAATATCCATTATAACAAAAGGAATACATAGAATGTAGTAACATATGGATAATTTTTCCCATTTTGCACATGGGGTCGGGGTGTCACTTCAACAGTGGCAATCATCTTGAGCCAAGGTTTTACACTACCTGTACACATACAGGTAAATCCCACACCACTCCAGAAAGTCACAAATATTTTTCATAATACACACATATTCCATAAATGCATCGATCTAAAAAGATACACATTTGATAAGGAGTAATGTTAACATAGGTCTACAGTGAGCTAAACTTCCCAAAACAGCAATGCTAGCAGGTGCCAAATTACCTTTGCAGCTACCTATTATTCAGGTATAACTGAAATTAAGTGCAGCTATGTGCATACATCTTTTAAATACCATTTGTACAATACATAATTAATGTGATTCATTAAAATGCAATGTTTTGGAATCCAGCTTGTGGATGTCCATGTAAGTTTTTGAAATTTGGTGCATTAACCAATAGCTCAGCATAATGGGAAGGTGCTCCATGCTTGTTACAGGACCATGTGTAGCAGACATCTCTGTGATTACATCACATAAGCTCATCTTTTAAATATTGATTTTGATACATTTACAGATCAGACCATTGCTACCAGAGAACTGAGAGAGACCTCAGTGAGCAGCTTTCTGAATTGTGTTTTTTTTTTTTTTTTTGCATTTGATTATTGACACTATCAACATTTATTGAGATGGATACTTCCAGGAGGCTTACATGTGTCCAGGTGTCAAACTGGAGTGAAGAAAGGACCACACAGATGCTGACCTTCTACAATGGAGTGGAACATTGCATGAGAACCAGAGCACAGAACTTCACAATGATCAACATTTGGAACTGAATTGTGAAGGAGCATCAATGACATATGGGGACTTACCGGACTAGAGTGCAGGTTCACCAGTGCTATGATGACCTGCATTGGAGAGATACAGAGGAGCTTTGTTGGAGGATCGCCAAGGTGTGTTAACAGCTGGTGGATGCCTACAGTAAGTGTCACAATCCTATGTATACCTGATTTAGAGATATAGCTGTGTCCCAGATTTATACATACCTTTAAAAAACATTAAGTAGCTGTTTTGACAATTAGCTCATCTGCATAATTAAGAAGAAATGGTGACATGGGGATTGTTCTCATTGTAAGTGTGGATTCTATTCTCATGGGATTTATTTATTCAGTAATGTTTATAATGTACATAATATTTCACATTGTACATGTACATCTGTTTTCCAATATATAACAACATTTCACATATCCACTATAATCGTGTATCACTTATGCCTCAAGCAAGATGGATTAGCTAGGCAGGTAGGTGTCAGGGTTAGAGTGTAGATGTTGCTTTGAGTTGCAGGTGTGAATCCCATGTCCTCCAGTCTCTGCTCAGTGTAACTACAAAATGTGTATGGAGATTCTGTGATGCTCTTCAACAGAAACATTTTAACACCTGATCTGAGCACTGTGTATTACTATTATTTCAGGACTACATAATTCATAGTGGCTTTTTTCTATTGTTTTTGCAAGTGATGAGGAAAGGACTCATAACCATGCCCTGTACATCCAACAGATGCACAGGCTGGAGGAGCAGTCGAGGAAGAGAGGTATGTTGATACTTTGTCTGTTTTAGTAAATAAAATATATCTGATCCTTGATATAGGCTCATATTTTTGACATTACCATGTTTATTACTTATAATGCAGGAATACCCATCATGCATCAGTAAGGCAAGTGCAATATTCACACTATACCTGTACTTACAAGTCGGATTTAACTAATAATAAGTTTAAGTATTGTCATAGGAAAAATAAACTTTACAAATTATCAATACATGGTAGGTTCAGGTTAAGGCACTTTAATCTTGCAGCAAGGAGACAAAAACGTGCTAATACAGAGTTTGTCTAACTAAATCAGGAAGTATGTTCATCTTTATACGCTTTCTAACAAGACATTGTCTACCTAGCTAACGTAACATATCACAAGTTTTAAAATCATCATTGCATAGCAGCTGTTTGTCCATGATTTTCTGCTTGTACTATCAATTTTATGAAAAACTTCCTAAGAAAAACAACGTGGCCTTGGTGACCACCGGTTAGATACAGCTTCCCACTATGTTATGTTACCATTCAAGGTACTATAGCTAATTTGAGCACAAAGCAAGTACAGATTCTTCAAGCAGTCTTTTGTTTTATGTATCTCTTCTTTTCCACAGCTGTGCATGTTCTCATAACACGAACAGAGCTGATTGTTCATATTCAATCATATTATAGAAAACAGCATTGTTCTATTCATACATTTTCCTGACCTAGCAGATAATCACCTGCTTCTCAGTACATTTCCAAAAGGCATAAACATGAATTTTGCTGTGCTAGCAAATGCTAGGTCAGGGTGCATCTTGCAGTTTCAGAAAGCATACTGTGGTTTGAAAAATCATCTTATAATTTCATACAGAATTAAGCTTGTACATAAAATAGAATGAAAATGTGTTAACCCTTTTAGCTTCTAATAAGCATTATACATATAAAAATGAATATTTTTCTGACATTTCCCCCCGTTAATACTGTTTTTCTATTTTCAAAAGCATAAACAGTTTGCTTCTTCTCCTAACCTCTTCCATTCCAGATTTGCAGTTAAGAGAGTCATGTAGTTTAGACTTATGAAAGCATTTCAGTTTTCAACAACTCTTCAATTTTAGTACTTTGATACAAAGTCTCAGAAACTGACATGTCTATAAAATCTTTGATTAACTTTTTCATGCAGGGAATACCACAACAAATGCAGGCTCTTAATAGGAGTAATCCCACACAAATGGCAATCAGGATGTTCATTAGGATAGAACCCCACCCCCCCAAACAAATTCTGGAAAAAGTCCGTCACAGGGTTTGGGCCTGATTTGGTCATGGTCGACACTTGCTGGATCACCTCAAGATGGTAGTTTATCTCATGCTGGTTGTCAGGAATATATGAACAGCATTCTTCTTTGATTAAAGCATACGTACCACCTCTCGCTGTTAGGGTGAAGTCAAGAGCCATGCGGTTTTGAAGCACCACAGTTCTCATAGCATTCAGTTCATCAGTCACTAATTCGAGAGCAGAAAAAGTTGCATTGCTCATAACTTCGAGATGTTTGGACAGTTTTCTCAGCTCCCAAATTGATTTCACTGTGCCATATGCAGGGGCTATGCCTGCCCATGATATAATAGTGTCACTCAAGTCCATGTGTGTCAGTTTATCTTTGTTTTTCACTGAGTTATGGTTTCTCCACCCTGCTTCGATTCTTCCCACTGGATTCTTGGGTCTCTTGATTGGACTTCTAGGCAGGTAACCCAAAAAACAACTGCCGGACCAATTCTGAGGTAGCCATTTGTATGCCTTTTTCCCACAAAACAAAATAACAATTCTCTACTTTAGTATTGATATATGCTCGCCCTGCATGAAACATTTTCTTGTCAATAATAGAAAGTTGCTTCAAAAGAACAGGATTATGCTGTATTTCACTAACAGTTCTCTTCATTTTCTCAAAGTATGAGTCATAGTTTGTATCACAGATAGTTTCTGCCTTATTAGCCTTAATATAACATTTATAAGAAACAGTCACATTGCAATTGCTCCAACCCACCTGAATAGTGTCATTTTTATAAAAACATACAATTCCTTTTTGTGTAACAGGTAGGTACAATGCTATTTTGTCTTGTGATTTCACAGGTGTAGTATCAAAAATCAAGTTTTCCCAGGTCTCATTGACCCCTAGAGGGACAGCAGTCATTAATAATCCCCTGTATGCTGTTGGTATAGCTGTGCAAATCCAGCAGTTCGAAACATTAAAAGTCTCAGCATACACATATTTAATTGCTTGGTAAGTGTTAAAGTTTGGATGCCAGTCTATGAGTAATGCATCGTGTTTGTTCAGTTCAACTCATGTGGCTGGAAAAAGGAAAGGCCACAGCAAAAAGATCATTGTTATCAGTACAGCTAACAGGATGATCATGCAATTTTTTCTGAGGTTCTGCATCCCTGTTTACTCTATACCTGGTCATTTTGTTTTCGTTGTACAACAGTAACAAGGTTTTTGTCTAGTTCAAAGTTCTTAACCAATTTACAGTGTGTCAGATGAATCCAGGATGCTCGCTCCGTGATCTTGACTGCAGTGGGTGTTGACAGTAGCACTTGGTACGGTCCTTCCCACTTTGGAGAACTCCAATTCCTTTTCTTCACGACATTCACCCAGACCCACGTGCCTGGGACAACTTCTGCTTCTGATGGTCTGGCTTGTTCTTTATCTGAAACAGAATTTAACTGCAGAAGTTTGTTATTCAAAAATCGCCTCATATACTCTGCAAGTGAACTGTCAGCCTCCTGGTCTGCAGGCATGACAGGTTTCCACTGACGTGTATAATATGCCCTCCCAAACAGTATTTCAAAAGGAGTTAACCCTTTTACATTTGGAACAGTTCTCATACTCAACAGTGCCAGAGGCAGACAGTGCACCCAGTTCTTTTGTGTCTCACTAATCAATTTCCTAAGCTTATTTTTCAGAACTCTATTATGCCTCTCTACTAATCCTGCAGATTGGGGGTGGTATGCACAATGTGTTTTCAGAGAAATCCCGAAATAACGGCTCAATTGTTGTATACTTTGATTTACAAAGTGTGTGCCATTGTCACTATAAATCTTTTCCAGTATGCCAAATCTGGGAATAATTTCTTTAACGAGGACTTTTGCAACAGTAGCTGCATCTGGATTTTTGGTCGGAAAAGCTTCCACCCATTTGGAAAACATATCTATAATGACAAGACAGTACTTTTTATTTTCACATTTGTTTAGCTCTATAAAATCCATACAGATAGTATGGAACGGATACAGAGGTGTAGGGAAACTCCCTTGCTTAGGCTTCAATGCCCCCTGTGCATGATGCTTGTTACAAACATGGCATGCTGCACAAAAATTTTTTGTATAGTTTGTAAATCCATACGTTGTAAACACTCGATTCACTAACTGTACCATCCCCCCTGTTGAGACATGGCACTGACCATGGCTCAACAAAGCTGTATATCTAAATAAGTTAGATGGTAAAATTGGTTTTCTTTCTTTGGAGATGTACAGCCCTTTCTCAAGAATTGCTCCTCGTTTTATCCATTTTTGTTTTTCTACATTTGTAGTAAGTGTCTGCATTGTTTTTAACATTTCTAAATCTAAAATCTCAGATAGTTGTAATTCATCACTCAAAAGAAATACTTCTGAAGCTGAAGCTGCCTGATTTGCAGCTGTATCAGCTCTCGCATTACCTTTTGAAATCCTATCCTGTTGTTTAGTATGAGCTACGCATTTACAAATAGCTACTTTCTGAGGTAACTGAATAGATTCTAACAAATCTAAAATAAATTGTGCATGATTAATTGGTTTACCAGTAGATGTTATCATTCCTCTATTTTTACACTGCTGCGCAAAAACATGTACAGTAGAAAAAGCGTACTGGCTGTCGGTAAAAATGTTCACATGTTTATCCTTTGCCAAGGTACATGCACTTGTTAAAGCAATCAATTCTGCTGCTTGTGCAGATAAGTTGTGTGGTAAAGACTTTGCTTCTAAAATCTCAGTATCAGAAACTACTGCATACCCCCACTAGATTCTGTCCTGTAGGACCCCTCCTACACGAGCCGTCCACATAGTATGTCACCTCAGCATCATCCAAGGGAACATCCATGAGATCTTTTCTAGGCAGTGACTTTTGCTCAATCTCCTGCAGGCAGCAGTGTGGTTTGCCATCTGCAGGGGATGGGAGCAAGGGTGATGGATTCAAAGTTGTGCATCGTTCAATTGTCATATGAGGTTGGCTCAACAGTATAGTCATACAGGAAAGATGTCTAGCAGGAGAAAGATATGCTACTTTTTCTTGCAGTAAAATAATCACGACTGCATGAGGCACTCTCAATGTGAGAGTGTGGAATAACACTACTGAGGCCGCCATTGCAGCTGCGACTGCTGCTTGTACACAGTGGGGCAAGGATCACGCCACTGGGTCTAGCTGTGATGAATAGTAAGCTATGGGGCGTTGTTTGTCCCCATGTTGCTGTGTTAACACTGATGTCATATAACCCTGCTTACAATCTACAGTTTGGAAAAATAGTTTATGATAGTTCGGTAATCCTAAAACTAATGAGGATGCTATCAGTTGTTTCAATTTGCAGAAAGCTGATTCTGCTTCTGATGTCCATTGTAATAAATCTTGTGCTGCCATAGGCTTCTTGAATATCAAGTTGGTCAGTGGAACAGATTCCAAGGCATAGTTTGGAATCCAACTCCGACAAAAATTAGTTGTACCTAGGAAGGACATAATTTCCTTCTTGGTAGTTGGTTTGGGTTCTTGTAATATTGCTGTTTTTCTGTCTTCATCTAATATTCTGCCTTCTTTGGATATTACATATCCCAGGTATTTAACCTGTTTTTTCTAAAGTTGCAGTTTGTTTTTGTTGACTTTGTGTCCTTGAGTAGCTAGAAATTGTAGTAATGCTATGATATCTTCTCTGCATTCTTGCTGGGTGGGGGCTGCCAGCAGAATGTCGTCTACATAAAGTAAAATCTGTCTGCCTTTCAGTAGGATAAATCCCGCCAGGTTACTTGCCATTTCCTGTGCAAATATTGTCAGACTCTCACAATATTCCTGTGGTAGTCGCGTATATGTATACCTTTTCCCCTGAAATGTAAATGCAAACCAATGTTGGCTGTCAGGGTGTATCGGTATTGAGAAAAACGCATTGCTAATATCTACCACAGAAAAATACTTCTGTTGAGGTTTCAAATCATTTAATAAAGTGTTTGGATCTGACACTGTAGGTGCTCTAGGTATAACTGCATCATTTACAGCTTGTAAATCTTGGACAGTACGCCATTCTCCATTTGTTTCCCTAACAGGAAATAAGGGTGTATTACATGGTGAATCGGGAGATTCTATCAATACTCCTTCCTTAAGTAAGGCTGCTATTATAGGTTTGATTCCTACTTCTGCATCCTTTCTTAAGGGATACTGTCTCTTTTGAGGTCTAAATGCTGGCTTTGGCGTGATAGTGACTTGTCCTGCTGTGCAAATAAGTCCTACATCTGATTTCCCTGTTGACCAGAGAGTCTCTGGTATGTCTCGTAAGGCTTTTTCCTCTTCTTCTAGTAAGAGTGCTACTCAGCTGTCCTCCCTTGCCTGCAAGTGCACAGCTGGGTGTGTCTGTGTTATCCAATTCAACTTCTGCTTTTGTACTCCCTGTTCTGAAAGTTCTAATTCTGTCTGTTTTTCCCACCGTGTGACTTTTTCTCCTAGGTCTGCCCACTTCACATTTTTATCTTTAGTTAAACTAACATGTGGTAATTGATTAGATTTGTAAAGGGCTAGGAATTCCTGGGGCAATGAACAGCTAACTACACTGTTTCCTTCTGTGTCCCAGTACAGATTACGTAGTACTAATCTGTTAGCATGGTTTCTAAACAATTCTTGCTCATATTCTTTATCAGGTCCTGGTTTGCTACAGTAATATAGAGTGCAATGCAACAAATGCTGTTTATCAGTGTCAAGGGAGGGGGATTTACTGATGGCTACATTCATCAGTTCTTCGGTTACTGCCCCTGGACCAGTTGTAACCAAGTCCCGGCTGTACCAATAAAATGTTTCACCCTCCGGTCGCACCACAAAAGTATCCATTTGTCACTGTGCTTCCATACCCTGCATAGTTGGAACTACTGCCATGCCAAATATCTGCATAAGGTCTCTGCCCAAAAGATTCACTGGGCATTTAGCAGAAATAACAATATTGCTTTTCTGGGTCATCCCTGAAACAGGGTCAGTTATTGCTACATTGTGGGAGAGTTGCTCCCGATACAGCTGTCCATTAGCTGCTTTCACTAATATGTAATCAAGTGATTCTGAATTTTCTGGTAGTTTGGAAGGAGGTATCAGGGTCCGTGAAGCCCCTGAGTCAAACAGGAATTTAACTTCCCTCCCCTCTACCAGAAGTGTAACTTCTGGTTTTGTGTCTGCTAAGTAGAGCTCTAGGTTCAATAATGCTAAATCCAATATTTCGTTTTCTTCATTATCTGTGATTTCATGCACATCCTCTATTTCTTCTATCACATTCTCTACTCCTTCTATCACATTTGCATTTGTCTTTTCTTGATTATTCCCTTCTAGTGATTCCTGACTACCATATAGTCAGTCCTCACCCTCCTTGTCTTCCGTGGTTACCTTTTTATTTTGTCAGCAATCCCTTGCTAAATGTCCCTTTTTTCTGCATTTAAAACATTCACCCCTTTTCTTTCTCTCTTCAAACTCCTCTGATCGTTTATCAGATTGTTTGTTTCCCTGGGCATTATTCTTACTTTTCTTCCCGGTCTGTACTACAAAGACTTCTGATCTGTCTTCTACTGCAAATACTTGAGTTTTCTTTTTCTTTTTGCTATTAAAATGCCTTTCGGCATATCTTGCATATTCAAGTAATGACTGTAATCTACTTGTACGATGATCTACCATGTGCTTTGTAATAAAGCTGCTAATGGGTGCAATACTGCCTTTCAAAAATGCATTCTTTAATTGCTGCTCATATGGGGAATCATGTGTTTGGCCTTCAGGTACCTGCATTCCACAATGGTTATTAAAACACTCTAATAATCTGGCATAATATCTATCAACAGTTTCACCTTCTTGTTGTATACATTGATTAATGCAAGTCCAGTCAGCCCTAGGCTTCCATTTCTCAGAGATTCGGTCTGTCAGACCTTTCACTCTGTTTTCCAGTTCTGCGTTACTATGTGGGAGTGGCCTATGTTCTGCGTCACGGGGATTCCAGTTGCCACTGATCATGTGCCAATCTGGACCTACGATTTGTCTGACTACTTTCTCTACTTCTTCTCCATTTAAATGGTAACTTAACCTCATGCCCTGTAAGTCTTCTAAGAATTTTCTAAAATTAACTTTCAGATGGGGAATTCCCTCTGTGGCTTTCCGGATGTCTTCCGGTGTCCATGGTCTATATACTAAAAGAGTTGGAACCTGTCCTGTCTGTCCTGCCTGTGGATTTGGTACTTCTATGAGTGGACATATTTCTTCTTCACTCATAGCTCATGAATTTTTATTTATTTCATACAATTCAATATCCCCTCTTAAGTTGCGTGTTCAAGACCTAGTCTCGACAGGATCTCTGACAAACGGTTTTGATTTCGCAGGGACAGCTGGATATAGCGGAGGTGGATCAGCTTGTCCACTCGCTTCATATTCTGGTAAGGGAAGTGGAGGGGGTGGAAGGGCTGATGCTTTTACCAAGTTATTATTTTCTTTATCTAAAAACATTGCTTTTGAATTTTTATTCTTTTGTTCTCTGCGGTTTGCTTCCTCAAGCCACCTGTGTGCCTGAGGAACTCCCAATTGACGTTGCTTTTTTACCTGACCTTTTGCGTCTGTTTTAAGTTGTTTGACAAGTTTGATAAGTGAAGGTTTATCTAATTTGCCATCAAATTTGTATTTATTAACCCATTTTGTATAGTACCTAACATTGTCGGCACGCTGTAATTGCATATATCTCGCGTCTTCGGTTAAAGGCGGATCTCGGGAACTTTTTGTGCACGTATTTCCCATGATGTCTTAACTTAGTTAGAAATTGTTACGTAACCCTTCTTATCACGTGGTACCACGATTTCCACTTCTTCACAGTTTATCTAGAATAACTGCCTACCTATCCTGTTTCCCTGATCTATGACAAGACAGTAATCTTTTTTGTCCCCGATTTACATAAAATCTCCCTGACAAAAACAAATACTGTAACAAGTCCCTGATCTGAAACAAAGAAAAGGTAAATTCCTCCTTACCTGAGCCTCCGTGATTGATTGTCTCACCGAAACTGTTGACTCTTCCTCCAATCGCAGATCAGAAACAGTGGCTGGCTTCTTTTGAACGACAATTCAGTCGGAGGTCTTTCAGAGCAGAAGAACCAATGTGGCCTCTTCCCCATACGGTTTCATGCCACCGGGCCCATCTGACCTGAGCTAGAGTGAGAGTTTTCCGGTCTGAAGGACCAATCTGTCATAGGAAAAATTATCTTTAAAAATGATCAATACACAGCAGGTTCAGGTTAAGGCACTTTAAACTTGCAGCAAGGAGACAAAAACGTGCTAATACAGAGTTTGTCTAACTAAATCAGGAAGTATGTTCATCTTTATACACTTTCTAACAAGACATTGCCTACCAAGCTAACATAACAGATCACAAGTTTTAACATCATCATTGCATAGCAGCTGTTTGTCCATGATTTTCTGCTTGCACTATCAATTTTATGAAAAACTTCCTAAGAAAAACAACGTGGCCTTCGTGACCACCGGTTAGATACAGCTTCTCACTATGTTATGTTACCATTCAAGGTACTATAGCTAATTTGAGCACAAAGCAAGTACAGATTCTTCAAGCAGTCTTTTGTTTTATGTATCTCTTCTTTTCTGCAGCTGTGCATGTTCTCATAACACGAACAGAGCTGATTGTTCAAAATCATAACATTATAGAATATAGTATTGTTTCATTTATTACTTCCTGACCTAGCAGATAATCACCTGCTTCTCAGTACATTTCCAAAAGGCATAAACATGAATTTTGCTGTGCTAGCAAATGCTAGGTCAGGGTGCATCTTGCAGTTTCAGAAAGCATACTGTGGTTTGAAAAATCATCTTATAATTTCATACAAAATTAAGCTTGTACATAAAATAGAATGAAAATGTGTTAACCCTTTTAGCTTCTAATAAGCATTATACATATAAAAATGACTGTTTTTCTGACAAGTATCATTTAGCTGCAAGTCATATTTTCTGAAGACAGTTTTTGAAATGTAGGCCCCAATGTGAAAGACAATAAATTATGTGTAACTGTCACACTGAGTTTAATAATGTATGTTTTACATGCAAGTTATAGTGCTTTGCCTGCCATTTGTAATGCATATGTTTCTCAGTGACTGATCAGTTGTGTATAGCTTGCCTATTCACATACTGAATGTTGTTGTAAGATTGTGTGGTGTGCCTTTTAGTTTAATATGGGTAACGCATCTGTCTACTAAGCCTTTAATAGTTTTGTTAAAACATGCTTGTATCCTGTGTTTGGGGATACTTGTGCACATAAACGTTTCTTGGCACCATTTCATAATCAACAAACAGCATCAGGATGTTTGCATTTTGCAGGTTAGTGATTGCTAATAAATGCACATTGGTGATGCATGCATCTGTAGACAGACAATAATGTTTATACAACATATTCTAGCTTCTTATGTCTGGCACTGTGTCTATGATTGAACATTATTACTATTAAGTTGTGTTGTATTCCTTAAATTGATATGGGGTCAGCCAATGACCATGCTGCCTGGCTCAGCTGTTTGTCATATGGCTTTTTTATTTTCCACTTTATTGTCATCTCACTTTGTCTTTATTATAACAGTGTTAATTGGTGGCTGTTCATATGACTCATAATATGCACAGACACATGGAATACAGCCCCAGGATAATTATAATAGGAAGTTATCTTTTCTCTAGCTACTTCTACTCTGTACTAGATCTACTCTCTAACTACATCTGCTCAGTATACGTACCTACTTTTACTCTCCAAGCCTAACATTAAAGTAAAACCATAAAAAAATAGTATGTGTACTGTCTCCAATATTTATATATTTGAATGTGTATTTTTATCTAGCTTTCTTGTTAATCAAGTATTGCTGTAATTTTTCTACACTGTATTTGGAATACTCTGATGTTTTATGGATTTTCTGTTAAATACTTACTGGAGCTTTTCTGCCCAGGTCTCTGCTGAAAATGGGTTCCCAGCCCAGTTGGACATTACCCAGTTAACAAATGCCTTCTTCTCTTTTGGCTGTTCCCATTAGGGGTCGCCACAGGGGATCATCTGTTTCCATTTTTTCCTGTCCTCTGCATCTTGCTCTGTCACACCAACCACCTGCATGTCCTCTCCCTCCACATCCATAAACCTAATCTTAGGCCTTCCTCTTTTCCTGTTACTTGGCAGCTCCATTCTTAGCATCCTTTTCCCAATATACCCAACATCCGACCTTAGCACATGTCCAAACCAATGAAATCTCGCCTCTCTGGCTTTGTCTCCAAACAGTCCAGCCTAAGCTGACCCTCTAATATACTGATTCCTAATCCTGTCCATCCTCATCACAAAAATAAATAAATCTGACATTCACATACAGATATAACTGTTCAGGGAACACATGAAAGGGGAAAAATAATGTAAATACTGAAATCCTGCCAGACAGGGAGCTGGGCGGTTTACTGAGACATACATCAGTATTAAACAGTGCAGGTCCTAATACTACTGTTGTCATTTTTTATGTGAATGTTGCATGAGGCAGTGCCAGGTCATGCTTCACTTCAAATGTCAGGATACGTTAAGTATGTTTCCTTTGGGTATGCTTGTCATGCTTAATGCTGGCTAATAAAAAAAACTGTTTGGGTCATGTCATGATTTCCACTAGTAAGCTTTATTAGGCATGCCATTGCATGATCTTGAGTAAGCTGCTCACATTTTGTGATGGATTCAGTGAACCTGACATATTATGTTATTAAAAAATGTCTATAACTATAGAAAATGGGACATAAGGAAGGTGTTTGCATGAGGAGCCATCCACTAATAGAAATCTGTTGATTATAATTGTGCTACTTAATAATGTTTGTGCCATTTGATCTGGAACTGTGTTTTAAATGGGACTTTCAATGTTTGCTAATATACCTTCATTCTCATATTCTGATATACAGAACTCACATCTGGATGGGATATTATTTAATGACTCTTAGACAGCAGATATACACATCAGTTTCAGTTTAATGTCAGGCATGATTTTCACAGGAATGTGCAGCCTCATATACATTTGTTTTTCATTGTTTTGGTTTTGATTATCGACATACATTGCATATGGTGGCACAGTGTTCATAACGTATTGTAAGCATTCACAAGGATTGTTTTCTGCCTATTCCTATCAGACATCAGTGATAAGTGCATGCCAGGCCACTGCCAGAGTCCTCCAATGACAATGACCATGACAAAGACTAGGATGATGATGGAGAAGCTTGACCTGCATGTGCCATCATCCCTGCTACACCCCCAGAGGAGATGACACCAGGAACAACAGCAAGATAGTTATTGGGAAGTGATGACTGTTGTGTTTTGCACACAGATGAGGGACATGATGGTGAATATATTTCAGGACATGGCACAGGCTATGCGAGACTCATTCAGGGAGATAGCCGGAGAGATAATCTGTGATGTCCAGCCCCAACAGGCCGGTCCCTCAGGTCTGTAAATACTGTCTTTGTGATCCAGTTTTGTAATGCTGCCACCATAGATTGCACTCATATTGCTATTAAGACCCTACCTGGTCCAGAGGAAGAGAGATATATAAAAATAGAGAGCTACCACTCTCTGAACTGCCTATTGGCTTGATAAGTACAGGGTATTGTTTACACTGCGTTCCATACACCAACTGGGGAATACACATGATTTACCAGTTTGACACACATTCAGTCTATACCAACAGTTACTCTGAGGGGATTTTCTATGGAGTCAGACTCATGGGAGGTGCACACACATAATAAACAGAATGGCATATGCATACAGGTTGCATGTATGTTTGGAGCATTAAACGTATAATGGTATGTCACGTGTGCTGCAGGCAGTGCTGGCTATACCCATGAGCCATTTTTGACCCACAGGCAGTGCCAGAAATTTCATACAACACAGTCCATGTAGATACAGGAACACCGTGGAAACAGTCTTTGGACTTTTGAGGTTTAGATTCTGCTGGTTAAATACCTCTGGTGGGGTACCAAAATGTAGCCTGGAGATATGCTGCAAAATCATTGTAAGCACTTACCATACTACACAACACCGTCTTGCATAAGCAGGTGTTGCAGGTCATCAGTGCCATATAAGGGCAGGTGATGAGGGGCACAGCAGCATTATCAGGGCATGGAGGAAGTATTGGGGAAGATAATGGATTAGCAGAGCCACAGCCAATTTACCACAGTATTGGCATAGCAGTGAAATTTGGTCTATAACTGTGGGTCATGACATGGGCAACATAGAATAGTACAATGCATGTTGTCACATTCAGAGACGTTACCACCTGCATGGGTGTGGGGACACAGTAACTGGTGCTGCAATACTACAATGTGGGGTAGAATCAAGGGGGAGAATGCAGTGACCGTGTAGTCTGTGAGATTATTGTGTGTCATGGATTGTATTCTTCATCATTGGGTTAAGGTGCCACTATGTAATTTTTCTAGCTGGCTATGTCAAGGCTCGATCCATCCCAAGGCAGGGATGGAGATGAACTACAGGACCTTGCTGGATTAATCTGAAGATGCATGCCATGCGCAAAGCCCAATATATGTCTCCATCTATGACCAAGACTTTCAAACAATATGCCAGCATGTGACATTGATAGTGTATTGTCCACTGCAATTGGACATTCATGCATGCTCACTTCATGTCTGGACTCTCCCATGGCCATAGACCCCCCAACTACAAAAAGCAGACTAGATGGCATTTGCAATATGCTTTGTGGATGCACATATGGAAGATAGATTCACTACCAGTGACCTTATAAAGACTATCATCTCATTGTGGCAATAGTCCAAGTCACTCTGCAGTTATGACAGTCTCACCTATGTCTCAGAGCACACATACCAGCTTTTCAGTGGTGCACATAGCAGTTGTTTGGAACTGGGTCACCAAACTGCATATCTATTAGACGGTTTCAAGTGCTGCATACACGTCAAGGACAGTACAGGAGTCATGTCAGCATCAAGACTCCCCTGCATCCCTCACCTGTGGTGGGTATGCAATGTCACAGGCAGTGTGCATATCAGATGTTGCATCTGATGGAAAAACAGAAGGAGCCTGTGTGGTACTCTTATATATAGGTGGTATAAGAGGATCCAGTGAAACCCTGCACTCAAAAGTGACCTCCACAGAACCCTCTGTATCTATGGATGTAGGTATGCAATACCTTCAAAGTGCCCCAGATAGTGCTGCTGTGTCAGCAGACAATGCAGGCTGCATTTCAGCATTATAATCAGCTATGATAACCCTGCTGATGTTAGTGTTCTGATGTGCTACTGTGCTAACTGCCCTAATAGTGGAACCTGTGACTGCATGAAAAACATGACACCAGTTTGACCCATAGGTTATAGCTGTACTGTTCCCCCAGTGTATGCATACTGTACACATGGTAAACATTATTATCCAATACTCAGTAACACATATCTTGTGCAGGACATTGTGCTTGCAGACCAGAGGCTTCTAGAGTACAGAGGTGCAGATCTCCAACATTCATATCCATTCCATTGCATGCATATGCATGTGTCTTTTCATAATAGTATGGTCTATTATAACCTGAGCATTGTTCACAGCCACACAGGTGTTAATTGCTAGTCCTGCACCTACTCCCAATTCACCAGATGGTTTATGGAGCTTGTCCTTCTGCACAGAAATTGACACAAAAAACTCAAGCTCCATCAATCGCTTTAATTTTAGTGTCCCACCTTCTCTCCACCACAATGTCCCAACTATCTACATTGCACAGTGTGATGAAAGCAGATACTACCAGCAGAGCTAGCTGGAATTTTGTAAATAATTATATGTCATTTGTGAATATAGTAAATATCAGATGCTTGAAGATGCTTGTGTTATAAATATATTAGAACTGTATGCCATGTGCTTATCAAACTTATTTGTACAGATGTTTGTGTTGAAAGGCATTTGTAAAGTGCTTGGGTTTGAAATTCAGCCACAGTGTGCTCTACTGGAGAGAACAGAAATGTACATGCACAACTGTAACTGTTTAAATGTATATGTTTTAATAGTGGAAACTGGAATACAGGAGGTTAACCCCAGTCCAGCAAACTTTAGAAAAATATTTGAAATTAAATCACTTTATAGGCTAGGCCATAAAGATGCTATCACACAGGTTTCAAGGCAGCCAGAGACACAATGTCTGTACTAGGAAGCTTTCTGCATTGTCTTTGGGATGAACTAATTATTACTCTGCAAGCATGAAGGTATGCAATTGTTTTATGACTTCCAGCACCTGAGCAAAAGCTGTTGTGTGTGTATTTTCACAGGTAGGCGCTAAATCCTGTCACCTTCCAGCAATGGGATTTTGCTGGGAACTAGAAATCACATGACAAGAAGTGATTGTATTCTGCAAGCTATCCCAGCAGTAATATTTTAGATATTATTTTGAGAAGTCTTTTAATGAGACTGAGCATTCTGTATAAGAAGGGCCACACTCACCACATCACCTGCCTTGCTCTTTTAAGTGAGTTCCTAGGGAATAGTATAATTCTCTTAGTTTCAGTCAGGAATATAGTGAAGCTTAGTTTAGATATTGTTTTTCTTTATTTGTATGAGACTGTTATTCAATGTTATTTTAAATATTTCCTGTGATTTTGAACTCTGATGTCACTGCGAATATATACTTAGTATTTCCTTGTTCTTTTATTATTTATTATTAAACATAATTAAACATTTCATTGTGACTGATCTTTGTAGATATATTTCAGTTTTTAGAGTACTTGCATATTTATTTGGTGACACTGTGTGAACCACACCTAATAGCCTTGGTCTTGGTCAAACTGCCATTTGTATTAATATTACTATTACACAGTAAAATTGGACACTCTTTGTTAAGGGCCTTAAAGAAGCTAGTGAGGGGTTCTGGTGACAATGGTAACTACATTGTAGTCTGGGCAAAAGGGGGCATAGCTAGTAAACCTGTGCCAGCTTTTCACAGGTGTGTATATGTGTGTGTGTGTGTGTGTGTGTGTGTGTGTGTGTGTGTGTGTGTGTGTGTGTGTGTGTGTGTGTGTGTGTGTGTGCAAATAAAATATCAAAGACTGTGTATGTCAGCTACTTGGGCAGAGACATGAAGCACTTGTTGGACAGAGACAGTGTTGGAGGACTTAGCCTGGAGCCCTGGCTAAGGACTTAACTCTATAGCTGTGCCAGTGGGGAGTCTTACTGGGGATCTGGAGAAATAGGGAAAAGCCAGCCCGAGACTGACTGTGGTCTCTGTGTGCTCTTAAGGGAAATTGCACTTGATGCAAAGAGCTGCATCTGGAAATACTGTGTGTGGACCTGTTATCCTTCCAGTGAATGCCCCCCAAAAGGTGCCAGACGTGAGGAATGAGGCTCCTTGATTACTGGTTCAGAGGTGGTATATCCACATCACATATTGGTTGGCAGTGGTGAGTCATCATATATTGGTTGTTAGTGGTGGGATATCCATGTCACATGCTGGTGAACAGTGGTGTGGATACAGAACTTCTGTAGCCTGTAAACAGTGGTCACTAAAGAAGTTGTTTGTACTCTCAAGTAGCCAAGTGGTAGACATTCAGAATTTCATATCAGAATAGCTTTATTTATTTTTTGTTAGCTTAGTTAGTCAGGGAGAACAGGCAGAGATGTCAGTGGAGGAGTATGGGAAGCTGACAAGGAGCCAGTTGGCTGAGATGTGCCAGCCAAAGGACTGGGGCATACCAACCTGACTAAAGGGGATATGATTGCAGCCTTAACCAAAGCTGCAGCACAGACCAGCAGCCAGGAAGACAACCAGACTGGCCTTGGGGATGTACCACTCCCAGAAAATAGAAGTTCAATTTTTCCTCAGAGGATTTAAAAATCCATCTGGAGTTAAACAGCCTTGAACTGGGGGCCATAAGTATCGAGCTAGCATCAGAAGAGAAACGTCAGTGTTGAGAGGTCGAAGCAGAATCAACAGAGAGACTGAGATATCTGGAAGTCGAAGAAAAAGAGATGCAGAGGCAACAGGAAAAACAAATGCTGACTCTTCTCATGGGTCATGGAGGTAATGAAGAAGTAACTACCCCAGAAGCAATAAAGGACAGTAAATTTATTCTTCAGTACCAAGAAGGTGATAATTTTGATAGTTTTGTTCATATATTTGAAAGAGTGTGCAAACAGTATAATGTTGACCGAGGGCTCTGGATACAGCTCCTGACTCTCTCACTCCATGGTAAAGCTGTAACTGCTGTTTCTAAATTGTCTGATACTGATTGCTTAAATTATAATACAGTTAAAAATTTTTATTGGAGTGCTTTAAGTTAACACCTGAAGCTTATAGAAAAAAAGTTTCTTGAGCATAGACGCAAGGCAGGTGAAAGTATGTGTGATTATATTGCTGAACTAAGCACCTATTTTTATAGGTGGGTGAGTGGGTGTGAGGTCATCACTTTTTAAGGGCTGGAAGACCTTTTGGTGAGGGAACAAGCCCTTATCACTTTGCCTGAGGACATGAGAATCTGGTTGGCCGATAGAGAATGCAACACCATAGATGAGTTGGGGAAACAAGGGGACCTATAACTAGCAAGGAGGGCACCACTGCACAGGAAAGGCATACCCAGTGCTGCACATGGGTATAAGGGAACCCATGATGGGCAGTGTAAACTGCCTCAACAGAGTCAGCCAGTAGCAGAGGAAGCCACTAGTACAGATGCACGGCCAGGATCAGGAGTTAAATATTTTGAATGTAACCAGTGGGGTCATGTATTATATAGATGTCCACAGAGGCAAGGTGGTGAACAAAAGGTAGGGGAGCCAGTAAGTGGGAATAACAGAATGCCAGTGGTAAGTTTTCTAGAAACAACCACAAGATGTTATATCTTATCTTAGTAGATGGGAAACAGGCCACTGCTAAGAGACACCCAGCATCTGACCTAACCATTTTGAAGCCTGCAGTAGTTAAAGAGGAGAACTACATCCTTGGGCAGTCTACTCCAGTCAGAGGTTTAGGAGGGACTCCATTCCAAATACTTTTGGCTATGATTCACTCTGACTGAGAGTGTGGAAAAGGAAGCAAGCAATTAGGTGTGTGTTGAGGATATCCCTGCAGATGTCCTGATAGGGAATGATTTTGATAATACAGTACCATGTGTGCATGCAGTGACATGCAGTCAGGTTTGGAGACAGCTGTGCGGGTATGGTACCTTGGGGGGGCCCAGAGAGACTGCATACTTGAAGGCAAGACTGGTGAGGTGGCTAATTCAGGGAGGGAGCTATCCTGTAGCAGTGAGACTGAAGGTGAGTCACAACTGCTGGTGGGTACTGATGTTCCCTTGGGCACTTTGAAATGCATCCACAGTGTACTCTACTGGAGAGAACAGAAATGTACCTGCACTATTGTAACTGTTTAAATATATATGTCTTAACAGTGGAAACTGGAATACAGGAGGTTATCCTCAGTCCAGCAGACTTTAGAAAAATATCTAAAATTAAATCACTTTATAGGCTAGGCCATAAAGATGCAATCTCATAGGTTTCAAGGCAGCCACTCTGTACTAGGAAACTTTCTGTACTGTCTTTGAGGTGAACCAATTTCTTCTCTGGAAGCATGAAGGTATGCAATTGTTTTATGACTTCCAGCACCTGCCAAACATCTGGGCAAAAACCCTTGTGTGTGTATTTTTACAGGTTCCTAAGTCCTGCCAGCTTCCAACAATGGGGGTTTTGCCTGGGAACTAGAAGTCAGATGACAAGAAGTGATATCATTCTGCAAGCTATTTCAGCAGTATTTTAGTAATTATTTTGAGTAAGACTGAATATTTTGCATTCTGTCTTGCCCCTAACAACAAGAAGGACCACTCACCACATTATCTGCCTTGCTCTCTTGAGTAAGTTACTAGAGAATAGTACAATTTTCTTAGATTCAGTCAGGAATATAGTTTAGATACTATGTTTCTTTATTTGTATGAGACTGTTATTCAATGTTATTTTAAATATTTCCTGTGGTTTTGAACTGTAATTTCACTGTGAATATATACTTAGTATTTTCTTGTCATTTTATTATTTATTATTAAATATATTTAAACCTTTCATTGTGGCTGATCTTTGTTGAGGTATTTAAGTTTTGAGAGTACTTCCATATTTATTTGGTGACACTGTGGGGGCTACTCCTAATAGCCTTAGTCTTGGTCAAACTACTATTTTATTAATATCAATATTACACAATAAAATTGGCCACCCTATGTTAAGGGCCATAAAGTAGCTGGTGATGGGTTCTGATGGCAGTGGTAACTACCTTATAGTCTGGGCAAAAAGGGGCATAGCTAATAAACCTGCTCCAGCCTTTCCCAGGGGTGTGTGTGTGTGTGTGTGTGTGTGTGTGTGTGTGTGTGTGTGTGTGTGTGTGTGTGTGTGTGTGTGTGTGTGTGTGTGTGTGTGTGCAAATCAAATCTCAAAGAGTGTGTGTATCAGCTCCTTGGGCAGGGACACGAAGCACTGGATGAACAGAGAGAGTGTTGGAGGACTTGGCTTGGAACCCTGCCTAAGGACTCAGCTCTACAGCTGTGCCAGTGGGGTGTCTTACTGGGGATCCTGAGTAAGAGGGAGAAACCAGCTCCAGACTGACTGCAGTCTCTGTGTGCTCCTAAGGGAAATTGCACTTGATGCAAAGAACTGCATCTGGAAATACTGTGTGTGTACCTGTTATCATCCCAGTGAACTTCCCCTCATAGGTGCCAGTGGTGAGGATTGAGGCTCCTTGATTACTGGCACAGTGGGATATATACATCACATATTGGTTGGCAGTGGTGGGACGTCACACACAGGAAAGGATATATGTAATCCTCCTTTGTAGCTGGTGTAGGGCCTATCCCTTCCTGATCCTGTATCTGATCTAGCTGTCTGCATGACTTTTGGTCAGAAAGTGCATGCAGTGCACATGGAGGACCTGCAGAAGCATTTAATTTTCCTAGTTTATGAACTTCTGTAGGTTTGCCTTTCTATTATACAATACCTCTAACTGTAAATTGCAGATACATCATGTCATTTAGTGGATGTTTCTCCTTGCATGCACAATGTATGTGTTACTGCCCATGGTGTGCCCACACTGTATCTACCTCGGTATCATCTGCATTTATTATTTTGCCCACCCCCATATGTTGCAATGTAATCCTGCAGCTGTGCAAGGCCAAGGTGATCCACCAGACTGTATATGCCATATTACCCCATGCATCATCTGTTGGCCACTGCCCCCCCCCCCCCAGGTATACAAAACTACAAAACTGTACTTTCTGACTGTGTAGTGGTCCTGTATGTGACGTATGTATGCATCTCAGTGCATGTCCACCTACATATGTGTGTGTGTGTGTGTGTGTGTGTGTGTGTGTGTGTGTGTGTGTGTGTGTGTGTGTGTGTGTGTATGTGAATGCATGTGTATGTGCTGTTGTACCACTACTGATAGAGCCATATATCCATATGTGAAACATTCTTGCATATGTTTTAATTACACATACAACTACACATGCAGGGCTCTGACAGTTACATTAACAGCCACTTGTCTTTCCCCTCTGTCTTCACAGCTCCGTATCCACAGCACTTTTACACTAATTCCAATAAATTCAGTCTCTATATTTCAGAGGTGTAGGTTACTAAACAGGGCAGGAATGTTAATGAGGCCAGATAGTGGCAATGTCTGTGAATCGCTCACTCTCTGTTTTGCACTAGCCATACCTAATGGCAAAAGCACTGCATATACTGTTTAGCATGACACATGTGACATCTATGCACATCCACCAGGCCAGGGACTGTGTATAGCACCACAGTGGCATGTAATACTACATTGTGTGGCACATGATTCAACAGTTTGTGCCCATATGTTTGTGTCTATTATGTTACTTCTCAAGTAGACCTAATGAGTGGCCATGGCTGCTTCTTCCTGCTTATTTTTCCTGCATGATATGCCTGAGAGATTAGATTTCCCAGTGTTTCCTTCAAAGGGAATTTTAGAGGATCCTGCAGTGGCAGTATGATGACTACTTTAAAAAGCCTGATGTCTGTTTTAAGCTGAAACTGTACTATCTCATGATACAGGCATTGACTATGCAACAAGACAGCACGGACATTGCTTTGATGTTTTGAGGCAGCACCACCTTAAGCTGCTTGGCCAGAGAAAGGTAGACATTCAGAAGATTCAGTCAGAGATTTGCTGTAAATATTTTTTTGCAGTTATAGGCGCTGTTCTCCAGTAACAATAAAGGCTTTCCTCTTTGTAGAACGTGGAAACTCAGGTTCAATTGAATCAAAGTCCGAGTCCAACAGACCACCAGGTAAACGTTTCAAAACAATTTATTACAAAAAATAACCAGATTAAGCACTTTCATCTCCCATATGGAGACTTCATCAGAATCTATGTATTAATAGAAATGAGTATTTTCTCTCACAATTTTTGATGAATTTACTTATACTTAATTTTTATTATATTTATATAAGTTGTAAACAAAATTTTGAAATTCCATGACCACGAATTTTTATGAACTTTTATAAACTTTCCATTATATTCAAGTGTAAAAAATGGTCTACAGAATTACCAATGGTTTGGTTTTGTATTACCTCAACAGTTATTAGTGTCAATTAATAGCCAGCCTATTAGAAGTTAAGATTAATTAAGTGTGGGTTTCACTTAGATGTATTTAAACTGAAGATTTGTATGTGCAACAGATTCTGATGAAGTCTCCATATGGGAGATGAAAGCGCTTAATCTGGTTATTTTTTGTAATAAATTGGTGTTTTGAAACGTTTACCTGGTGGTCTGTTGGACTCGGACTTTGATGCAATTGAACCTGAGTTTCCATGTTCTACAAAGAGGAAAGCCTTTATTGTTATTGGATAACAGCACCTATAACTGCATTTTTTCTGTTTGGAAGTTGTGTGCTTTTTGGTAAATATTTTTTTGCCAATTTTCCTTCTTATGTGTTATGTGCTTTTCACATGTGCATAGTATTTCCTTTGTTTTACAGCTTTTGAAGATGGTTATGTAAATATTGTTGTTTTTCCCAGAAGGCATAAGCACTTCTCCAGGCAGCAGGATATGTATAAGTTGTATAGATTTTCAGTTACAGTGCTTACAGTGTCATCTATGTGTGTAGCTTCTCATTTTCTTTCAATGATGTCATCTATGTGTTGCTCCAATTGATGCATAGGAGGTGTCATGGCCATGTTCACTTCAGTCTTTACAGATGCTGAGGCTGCCTTTGAGTCACCAGGGCCTTCTGTCACTGCCTCTAAGGAGGAGGGGTGAAAACTCCTCTACTGGAGGTGACATGAAGAATTTGGTGGTGCCTTCTGTTTTGGCTTTCCATGGGGGTTGAA
>NC_056732.1:1485233997-1485408997 GCF_019279795.1 Protopterus annectens
CTGTATACAGTTCAGCCAACATTACCTAATATAGTCCTAGATGCTACCTCAGTTTACATAGTCTCTATACAGTGCAGGCAACACTAGCTAATATACTCCTACATGTTACCTCAGTTTACATTATGAATCACAACATTATTTTTTACATTCCTCTTTCCTTCATTTAATTATGCCTCAAGAAAATGCAAGCTTGAGTACATCCAGAATTTAGTCCAGCTGTCATATTGCTGTAGTCTAGGAGTCACTGAGCTCTGTTTCCATCACTTCTCCTGTTCCATTTAAATGGTAAGTGAATTGCAGAATAGTTTTTTTCTGAATTTTTTTATTATCCTATAACAAACTAAAACCCATCAAGTTAATTATCAATAAAAAAACATTTAACGTTATTGCATATGCAGTTATACTGCCCAGCTCAAAGCAAAATGTTCATGTATGAATCAGAAAGTGACAGCTGTCACATGACTGAAGTATTTTGAGGAAGCAGTTTATGTTAAATTTGACTGAATCTATGAGTCTGTGTTTTCCAACAAAAATCATTCTCACTGTGTAAGTGTATTTTGATATCTTTCTTCATATTTCCGGTATAGTCTATGATTGCATTTTATAAATAAAATAATAATGGATTAATTATTGTCAAACTAATGTTGCACATCATATTTGTAATATTATTTATAGATTAAAAATCACCTCAAATTGAAAAAGAATTACTGTTATTATCATATTTTTAACATTATTTATAGATTAAAAATCACCTTAAATTGAAAAAGAATGACTGTTATATTCTACAGTGTCATACACTTGGGGCTGTAATAATAGTACCTACAATCTTTCAAGGCTGTATTCACCATGTTAGACATGAGTTTTCAATTTCCATGGGTTTCAGTATTTCTACTAATTTACATACATGTGGATTCAAATGATTTCGTACCTAAATAATTGCCTGTACAGTATTTAAGACTTGGTGGGTTTGAAAGCTATCAATGTGATAAGATTAATTTTCAGTAAAACCCAATCATACACTTTGTGTTTTCAGTAGTTCATAGGATCATAGGATCATAGGAAGTTACTAGGCTATTGGCCATGAGACCCTTACATGCCTAGCCAAGAATTTAGCTCATGTTTCAACAAGTCAACACTCTATGCTACTGTCCAGCAGGGACATAGGTGGAATCCCAGGTGTGTATTTTCTGTGCCCCATCCAGTTATCCAGGTTGTGCTTAAAAAGGTCTAATGAGGTACTCTGCTTTACATGGAGAGGGAGTCTACTCCACAAAAGTGGGGAGTCTCTGAGACACAAATGTGTCCTACCAACAAGTTCTATTGATGTCACAGACCAGGTTGAGGTCGCGCATGTGGGTTACTCGAGTGGAGCTTGACTTGCAGATATGCAGCAGTCCCATCAGGGCTGGGCCTGAGATTGCTTTGTATGCAAGACAGAGGTCACCTCGGAGGAGTCTGTAGGAGACTGAGTAGAGGGACAGAGCTTTTAGCCTATCTGTGTAGGATAGATATTTGAGGCCCTGGATTCTCTGGGTGAGGACATCTGTGGTCTCTCCAGCTGTTGCATTTGCTTTGTGAGGTACATGCCGAAAAGGGCATTGTACTCAATAATCAGTCTTATAAGGGAAGAATATAGGGATGTTATGACCACCTTTTCCATGTATGAGATACCCTTACTAATGAGGTGGGCCATGTAGAAAGCTTTCCATAGAACGGAGGCAATATGGTGGTCAGAAGTCAGTTTGCTATCAACTTGGGTGCTCAAGTCCCTCATGATTGTGTGCTTACTGCCTTATTATCAGTGTGATAATTTGTGGGGATGTCACTCTCCCCAAAAGGGATGATGATGTATTTTTTAGCATTCAGTTTGAGGCCATGTTTCTGGCACCAGTCATTTGTTTGGGTGAGACCTCCTTGGGGGATGTCCACATCACAAGGCAAATTGATGACAGCACCCAGCTTACAGTCATCTGCAAACTTGGTCAGTCACAGCTCACTAGATTTGGTCTACACTTCTGAGAAGTATATCCCAAACATCAGAGGCCCCAAGACCAATCCTTGGGATATACCTCGATACTGATCTACTACTTCATAGGTTCATAGGTTCATAGGTTCATAGGTTCATACTAGGCTATCTGCCCAAGGGCATTTATAAGCCTAGCCCATAGTTATGTGGCTTTCGCCACCCCTTTAGTTTGAATAAAAACTATGCCTATCATTTTTCTGTGCCTCTGTCAAGCAGTGACACTGAAGTAATACCTGGGGTATATCTGCAATCTCCCATCCATTGGTCAAGATTCCTCTTGAACAAGGCCAGCGAGGTGCTCTGCCTCACATGTACCGGGATTTTGTTCCACAGCATAGGGAGTCTCTGGGTGATGAATCTGTCCCTCCAGCACGTTCTATTTATAACCATGTCAAGGTTTAAGTCTCCTGCCCTTGTGGTTCTGAGGGATCTAGATTTTTTGAGGTGAAGCATATTCATCAAATCTGGGTTTGACATGGCCTTATATGTCAGGCACAGGTCACCTCTGAGCAAGCGGTATGAGACTGAATAGAGCTGGAGTTCTTTTAGTCGGGCAGCATAAGACATATTTTTGAGACCCTTTATCCTTTTGGTGAGGAACTTTTGGGGCCTTTCAAGCTGCAGCAGGTGTCTGGTCAGATACATTCGAACGGGCATTGTACTCAATCATAGGTCTAATGAGTGATGAGTACAGGGGGACGATGACCTCCCTTGATCTAGATGTGAATCCCTTCATGATCAGGTGGGCGATATAGAAGGTTTTCCTAACTACTTTAGCAACATGAGTGCCAAACGGAGGTCTACTGTCAACTTGGGTCCCCAGATCCCTGATGACTTTTCTGTGCTCAGTGGATTGCCACCTATATGGTAGCTAGGGGTAACCTTGTTTTTCCCAAAGGGTATGACTATGCATTTTTTGGCATTTAACTTCAGGCCATGGCTCTGGCACCAGTTATCCATTTCTGTGAGGCCCTTCTGGAGGATATCTGTGTCAGATGTGTTTTCGACTATGGCCCAGTTTGCAGTCATCTGCAAACTTTGTCAGCCATAACCCTCCTGTGTTTGCTTGTACTTCAGAAAAGTAGATGCCGAACAAGAGTGGACCCAGGACTGAGCCCTGTGGGACACCACTTGTGACAGGCTTTGAGTCTGACATGGCTCCAGCAACTCTGACCCTGTGGGTTCTGTCACTTAGCCAGTTTGCAACCCATCTTGTGATGTATGGGTTTACATTCAAGCTGATGAGTTTTTCGATGATACCTGAGTGGGGTATTGTGTTGAAGGCCTTTGCCAGGTCGAGGTAGGCTGTATGGACTGCCTTTCCCTCATCAATGGCCTTGGTGACTGTCTCGAAAAAGTCAACCAAGTTTAAGAGGCAGGATCTGCCTTTGACAAAGCCAAACTGGGTTGGATCCAAAGTCTGCAAGTTCCCTATGTCTTTATTTATGAGTTCCATTATGATCCTCTCCATGGCTTTGCAGATAAGGCTTGTCAAGCTAATGGGGCGGTAATTTCCAGGGTCTGTGGAGGCACCGCCCTTATGAAGTGGGACCACAGTCGCCGTGCGCCACTCCTTGGGTACGTATCCTGAGGTGAGGCTAAGATTAAACAGCTGTCCTAACTGTGGGTTTAATTCCTCGTTGAGTTCATGAAGCACACACCATCCGGTCCCATGGATGTTGTGTTTTTTGCCTTAGTGAGGGCAGTTCTCACCTGGGCGTTGGAGATGTTTGGGGGGCTACAATCCTCTGGAATAGATATCTCTCCTTTTGGGCAGGGGAGAAGTTTGCACTGAACCTGTCAGCCAGTATGTTAGCAATGTGTGTAGGTTCAGTAATTTTCACATCATTTTGAACTAATTCTGAGCATATCTGGGAGTTTCCTCCTAGGTTTCTAACATAGCTAAAGAAGGCCTTATGATTGTCTTTAGAGTCCTTGGCGATTTTTCTCTCAAAATTTGCCTTGGATGATTTTATGAGAGCTCTTAGTTTTTACTTATAATGATCAAAGGTGTCTTACCTTTCAAGGATTTTGCTCTATCTTGTAGTAGCTTCCTCCTTTTGTTGTAGAGCTTGTTTATGGCTGGGGTCCACCAGACTGGACGCTTGCCTTTGGTACAGAGAGTCTTAGTTTTGTTTGGGATTGCCTGATCCATGCAGTCCTGTAGGTGCTGGTAGAAGGCATTTGTAAGTGATTCAGCGGTTTGAGTAATGTTTACCACTGGCTCAGGGGCCTTAAAGGAGACCACACTAGTTTTTAGAAGTGTGAAATCGGCTTTTGAGAAGTTTTTCACTGTGGTCTTTTTGTTTCAGGTGGGGCGGGATGAGGACCTCCAGCGAGATTAGTTTATGATCTGATCTCACCAGTGAGGGGTATACTTCGGTGTTGAACATTTTGATCCCATGTTCGTGATGATGAGATCAAGTATGTTTTCTCCTCTTGTGGGGATGGTGACTAGTTGTTCCATGGCATTTGAGTTTATGAACTCCAGGAATCTTTGGGTTAGAGTGTTCGGGCTTGAGTAGTGTTCCCAGTCTATATTAGGGTAGTTGAAGTCACCTAGTATGATGGTGTTTGGAGATACATTTATCCCTCCAATGTTTTCAGGAAGGCCATGTGAGGTTCCTGAGTTTGAGAGGGTGGCCTGTAACATGCTACAAATTGCAGAGCAGTCTTGCCTATGGTTAATTGCACCTGGATGGTCTCCGATGCATCGTGCGTTGCCACCAACCTTGAGGTGTGGGTGTCCTTTATGAATATGGACACCCTCCTTTCTTTGTGTTGTCCGGATTTTGGGGCCGGAACGCATGATATGAGGTGAAACCTGTTAGTGCTGGGGTGCTCTCAGGAGCCTTGAACCAGGTTTCTGTCACAGCACAGACATCGATGTTCTCCATATTGAGAAGGGCCTCGAGTGCGTGCATCTTGAGAGTGAGACGTCTGGCATTGAGCAGCATTACCCTTAGTTTTTTTCCTTTTTGGTGTTCTAGGGTGGTAGGTTTAGAATTTGAGCCTTGCCTAAAAAGGCACTATGGGGGTGGCAAGAGCCTTTGCCAATATCCGGAAGCCCAGGGGTGACAGGTGCAAGCCGTCCCTTGTGAAGCAGCGTGGCTTGTCCATCATGTCATCCCAGGCAGACAGACATTGGATCCCCTTTGAATGACACCAGAATTTAAGCCAATTATTAAAGTTGATCATCTTATCACTGTATTGTGGCATCATTCTAGGTGAAGGTAGGATACTGCTCAAGGTCAGGGTCATACCTGCCTGGGCTACATAATCAGAGAGCTCCTCGATGTCCCTTTTCATGTAGTCCAAGGAGGTACATCTCAGGTCGTTAACACCAGCGTGGACAATGACTGAGTCGTACTTGTACCTGCTGTTGAGAGACCTGAGTGCTTGCGTTATGTGGCGGATTCTAGCGCCCGACAGGCAGCTTACTGTGACCTTCTCCTTACTCAGTCTGGTGAGCGGGACGTCAGTGTGTCTGACTATGGAATCACCAATGACAAGTGTGTCTGGCATTTTGTTTGGCCTTAAGGGCTGTGACTGTTTGACACTCTGACTGTGTGGTCTATGTGTTGCATGTGTTGGGTCGTGAGGTGGTAGTTGTTTGGGTGTCTGCTTTGGTGGCCTCTGCTGTTTTGGTAAATTTTTGATCAGAGCCTCCGAGTATGTCTTTGTGTGAGTATGTGTATGATTTGAAGTTGTGATGGTACCATGTGTGACTGGGTATGTATTGTGTGTGGTTACCTTCTCCTCCTGTCTGGTCTTGCCAGTCCTATGTTGAGAGAGCTCAGCCTCCAGTTTGGCCGTATAGTTGCATCTCTCGCATGTATTTGTGTTTTGTGGGAGGAGGAGAGGATTGTCTGTGTACATGAGGCAATTGTAACATTGCCTCAATATTCCCAGGTTCACCAGTTGAGCTGGAGAGGACACTAGCAACTGATCCCTCAACATACTAGAAGTAGTAGATAAAGAGACTTTCAAAGGACTCCGGGGGAAGTGGGTTTTAGGCTGGTGGGGTACTATCTATAATAAGAGTGCTTTATCAAGGTGCAAGTACTGTAGGAGTAAGTGCTAGGCTTTACAGATAGAGAATAGTCTACTTGGGAATCAAGTAGAGATGAACTTTTCAGTTACAGGATATGCTGGTTAGATCAGCAGTACAGCTCGAGGAAGGTAGTTCTAAGGGAAAATTTGAAGAGTGGAATTTAGATGGCCCGAATAGTTAACCTTGTTTAACCGCCGCTGCTCTTGTGTGCAACAGTGGCAACTCCGCGCCACTTGGGTGGCTTTCCCTATTTTAACTAGGTGGGTTCTATCAGTGAGCCAGTTTGCTACCCATCTGGTAACATATGGATTGAAGCCTAGTTGAGAGAGTTTATCTATTATATCTGAGTGGGGAATAGTATCGGAGGCCTTGGCCAGGTCAAGGTAGGCGGTGTGCACTGTCTTCCCTTCATCTACGGGCTTGGTGACAGTCTCAAAGAAGCTGACCAAATTTAACAGGCATGACCTCCCCTTCACAAAACCAAACTATGTGGGATCAAGTGTCTGGAGGTTGCCAATGTCCTTCTTAATGAGGTCCATGATAATCCACTCCATGGCCTTGCAGATCAGGCTAGTTAGACTGATGGATCTATAATTTCCTGGATTGGTGGACACTCCACCTTTGTGCAAATGGATGACAGTAGCTGTTCTCCACTCAGCTGGGATGAAGCCGGTACTCAGGCTTTGGTTGAATAGGGTGCCTAATGGTGCTGCAATTTCTTGCCTGAGTTCATTTAGGATGCAGCCTGGGATGTTATTGGGTCCCATGAAGGCTGTATTTTTTGCCATTGAGAGGGTAGTGATGACTTGCTCCCTAGAGATAAGGGGAGGGGGGCAGGTATTGGGGATGTCCTGTTTTACTGATGAGGGGGACAGAGGAGTGAATTTTTTACTGAACCACTCTGCTAGCAGGTTGGCTATATCTACAGGGTTTGTTTATGGGGTGTCCTTGACCACCAGTTCTGAGCAAATCTGGGTGCTTCCCTTGAGATTGCGGACATATGTAAAGAAAGCCTTATGATTGTCTTTAGTAGATGTGGCCAGTTCAGACTCAAATTTTGCTTTGGAGGATTTCACTAGTGCTCTTATTTGCTTGTTCAGGCTAAGGAAAGATTGCTTCTAATTAGACACCTGCTCCTTCTTGGTCCTGGACAGCAATTTTTTCCTTTTATTATAGGGTTTATTTATTGTAGATGTTCACCAGACAGGTTTACTCTTCTTTGAGGAGGAGGATTTCATCCTGTGTGGTATTCCTGATTCCATGTAGCTATATAAATGCTCATATAGTACTTTGGTGTAGTTTTGGACATATGTGCCAGTTCCTGTGGAGGGGAGGGGGCTGTGAAGCTGTTTATACTTTCCCTCAGGAGGTTGTAATCAGCTTTGGAGAAGTTTTTTTGTTTGACTCTAGCTGGGGGGGGGGGGGTGACTTTGAAAGTGACTGCTTTGTGGTCAAATCTTACCAGGGATGATGACACTGTAGGCATGCCGCAGTGGTTACTTATGTTAGTTAATAACAAGTCCAATATATTTTCACCTCTTGTGGGGGTGTCAACCAACTGGTCCAAGGCATTTGCACTGATGAAATCAAGGAATCTGGTCATTTGTGTTTTGGCATGAGTATTTCTTCCAATTTATGTTTGGATAGTTAAAGTCCCCCAGGATCAGGATAAGGGGTTGAATCTTGATAGATTAAAAGAGGTCCAGATAGGTGGAGTGGGCATCTTGAGTCAGAGCTGGAGGCCTGTAGCTAGCTATGATTTGAATATATGTCTTGTCAATTGTTAACTGCACCTGGAGTATTTCCTGTGCATCATACTGTTTGACTAGCCTAGAAGTGTATATGTCTTTTATATATATTGCAACTCCACCTCTTTTTGTATTGCTGCACACGGCCTGGGGTCTGAATGAATGATAGGATGACTGGTAACCTGGTATGGCTGGGGTGCTCTCTGCAGCTTTGAACCAGGTTTCTGTGACTGCACAAATGGCAGCTTCTTCCAGGGTTAAGAATGCTTGCAATGAGTGCAGTTTTGTGTTACGTAACTATTAAGAACACCATGAATGGCCCTTGCTAGTAGAGGTTTATTGTGTTGGTCTGATTGTGATTTCATGAAAGGAAACACATGACCTCTTACCGGATAAAATTGTCATGTATAGCAGTTCTAAAGTGCTATAAAGAAATGATTGCATGTAGTGCTTTAGTTAAAACTTCTGGGCCCTTCCAGTATTTCATGACCCCATTTTCAAAATGAAATAGATGCTCATAGCCTTGGTAGCTTCATTTTTTTTCATTTTGTTTTTCTTTTCTTTCTTTCTTTTTTCATTTTATTGTGTATTCTTTTTGTAATTGGACACCATGAGCTGGAAGAGAAAACTAAATGTAAAGAATCTGACATTACATCGACTGCAGAATAATAGTCTGATACAGAAATTTATAATGCCACTGCTATATTTCACGCTGTGGCTTCTTCATACATTGAGACCTTCTCACTAGGTTACTATAAATAGTTACAACATGACACCGAATAAAGTGTCCTTTGAAATGTACTGAAACAAGAAATCGACTGAGATGTGTCACAACAGTTTTGTTCATGTTCAAATTCCAAGAAATGAGGACATGTTTGCCGTCATTTGGAAGTGAAGACCATACAGCTCTGGTGGGAAGGTGTGATTTAATGTACAGTGATGTTTTCCCACTGGAAGAGCTATGGGGCTATCAGGCAGAGTGTTGGAATGAAAATGATGTTATGTCATTGGTGAAAAATGCAAAATGTGTGATTTTAACTTTTAGATACAGGAATTTACTTGCAGTGGGGATCCTGTTTCAGACTGGGTCAGTAAAGGCACTAAGATAAAAGCACAGACTCCTATCAGTCCTATCATCAGCATCAACAAAGCAAAGCACAAAGCACTAGCATCTAAATGATTCCTGTTTTTTATCCTTCTGGGAAACTAGTCCACAGCAGTGAGGTAAACTCTGAGGAACAGAAGACAGTACTAGCTGGCATTCTGCTGAAACATCTCAAAGACCTTCTAAAGCTCATACAGAGATCAGGAATGATAAAGCAAATGACATGTCTAGCACTGCTAATTATGAGCTCTTTGTCTTAAATAAAAAAGAAATGAGGTGGTGGCTGACACAGGGTTATTATCAACTGCATACCAGTTATAGCAGCAGAAGCTGCAGCCAATATATTCAACAAGAATGACACAATTTGTAATTCCTTGCAAGATTATCAAACTCAGTATTCCAAATTTCCCATCCTTTTATGACTGCCTTAGTCTAATGATGTTTCATCCCTCATCCACTAGATCATACTCCATTATACAAGGCATTGGAATACCATTCCTCATCCTGCATTTAAATGAGCATCTGACTATTTATTTAACCTTCTATGATCAAACATAATTATTCCTTTTTCAATAACTGCCCAGACCGTGGAGGGTGGGGGTGAAGGGTCAGAATGACAGTAATCTTGGGACTGTAAAGTTCTGAGTAGGGTAGTACCATAACCTCTCCTCCATGTCATCAACATTTGCTAGGCTGATATATCAGTCACATTGTGTGGCCAGTAACATATTTCAACAAATTCTGTTAAAAAATGTATAAGGCAGAACGTAGTGAATTACTTGGTTATCAGGTTAACTTCTGAGCACATTAAACTCAAGAACAGAATGACTGTTTCTGCTCAATTAAAATTCCAAAATTTTATAGCAAACTATTTAATTTCATTAACTTACAGAAAGTTGATAGATTATCTATCATATGTTCATAGGTTCATAGGTGTGTACTAAGCTACTGGCCCTGGGGCCTTTACAAGCCTAGCCATAGGATTACCCTGGCATAGTGCCACCCAACCTTAGTTCCCAGTGCCTCTGTCGAGTAGAGCCATTGGAGTTATCCCCGGGGTGAATTTTCTGTTTCCCATCCACTCATAAATATTTCTCTCGAAGAGGGTCAGCAAGGTGCTCTGCATGACATGTATGTGAAGTCCATTCCATAGCATGGGAATTCTCTGGGTTATGAACCTGTCCTTCCAGCATGTTCTGTTAATTGTGGTAATGAGGTTGAGGTCTCTGGAGAGTGTGGTGCGGAGGGATTGGGATTTCTTTAGATGTAGCATTTCTAACAGAGCTGGGTCAGACATGGCTTTGTAAGTCAAGCAGAGATTGCCTCTAAGTAGGGATATGAGACAGAGAATAGTTGGAGTTTTTTGAGTATGTCCATATAAGACAAGTGTTTAAGGCCTAGGATCCTCTTTGTGAGATACCGTTGTGGCCTCTCCTGTTGTTGCAGGTGTCTAGTGAGGTACATGCCAAATGGGGCATTGTACTCGATGATTGGCCTAATGAGGGAAGAGTAGAGGGAGACAATGACCTCTTTCTTCCTGGATGTAAAACCCTTAGTAATGAGATGTACCACATAAAAGGTCTTTCTGACCACAGTGGTAATGTGGTGATCAAAAGAGAGGTTGCTGTCAACCTGTGTTCCCAGATCTCTTATAACGCCTTCTGTGTTCAGTGGACTATCATCAATGTGGTAATTCATGGGAACCGGGTTTTTCCCAAAGGGGATGATAACACATTTTTTGGCATTGAGCTTAAGGCCATGGGTCTGACACCAGTCATTGGTCTCAGTGAGGCCATTCTATAAGATGTCAACATCACTTAGGGAGTTAATAATAGCTGTTTAAAATCCACAGGTACAATCCAAGGCAGCAAACACCAATAAAAGACGGATGACGAGAAATCCACTAAGTGGATTTCTCGTCATCCGTCTTTTATTGGTGTTTGCTGCCTTGGATTGTACCTGTGGATTTTAAACAGATTTCAAACAAGGGCTTGGCTTGGCTAACAGGGGACTGTATTTTTGTTTTATTTCAACTGTTTGTCTGGTCGTTTCTCTTCAAAGTTAATAATAGCTCCCAACTTGCAATCGTCTGCGAACTTTGTCAGCCAGATTCCCTTCGTGTTGGCCTGGACTTCAGAGAAGTAGATACCAAACAGAAGAGGACCCAGGACCGAACTCTGTGGGACTCCACTCATGACTAGTCGGCAATCTGACTTGGAGTCAGCTACTTTCACACTGTAGGTTCTATCTGTGAGCCAGTTTGCAATACACCTAGTGATACAGGGGTTGATGCCTAGCTTAGTGTGTTTTTCTATGACTCCCGAGTGGGAAATGGTATCAAAAGCCTTGGCCAGATCAAGGTAGGCTGTATGAACCACCTTGCCTTCATCAGCAGCTCTGGTGACTGACTCAAAGAAGTCAACCAAGTTGAGCAGGCATGATCTACCCTTCACAAAACCAAATTATGTGGGATCCAGAGTTTGGAGATTCCCTATATCCTTGTTTATTAGGTCCATGCTGATGTGTTCCATAGCTTTTCATATCAAGGTCATCAGGCGAATGGGGCAATAGTTCCCAGGGTCTGTAGTCACTCCTCCTTTGTAGAGAGGGATGACTGTAGCAGTGCGCCATTTGGTAGAGGCAAAGCCCAAGGTGAGGCTGTGATTGAATAGGGCACACAGATGAGGTGCCAGTTCACTTTGTAGTTCATGTAGAACACAACCAGGGCTATTGTCAGGTCCCATAGAAGCTGCATTCTTGGCCTGTGCAGCAGTAATATTGGGTGCCTGGCAACCTACTGGTATTGTGATTGATCCTTTTGGGGGGAGAAGGGTAAAGTTGGCACTGAATCTGTCGGCCAGTATACTGGCAATATCTGTTAGCTCGGTATAGGAGGTACCATTGTGCAGTAGCTCAGAGCAAATCTGGGTATTGCCATGGAAATTCTTTACATAACTATAGGAGGCCTTGTGGTTGAATTTACTATCTGCTGCATTTCTGTTTTTGTAGCTAGCTTTAGAGGATTTGATGAGGGATCTCAACTTTTTGTTGAGGCTGATAAGGGAGTTTTTTCTGTCTTGGGATTTCACCTTATTCCGCATCAGTTTCCTACTTCTGTTGTAGAGTTTGTTTATGGCAGGGGACCACCAGACTGGCTTCCTTTTTTTGTAAGAGAGCATCTTGGTTCTATTGGGTATGGCAAGATCCATGCATTTGTGTACATGTTCGTACAGTGCATTGGTGTATGATTTGGTGGTCATACAACTGTTCTCCATTTGCATGGGTGCCGTGAAGTTAGCCACCTCTGTTTTAAGGAGCACAGAGTTAGCTTTGGAGTAGTTTTTCATGGTGGTTACCTTTGCAGGTGTGGGATGGGGTGGGAGGGATGTGGATTTCCGAGGTGACTAGTTTGTGGTCAGATCTAACCAGGGAGGAGCTAACTATTGATGTAGAGCAATGGTCGCCCATGTTAGTAATGGCCAGGTCAAGGATGTTGCTACCTCTAGTGGGGGGTATGAACGAGCTGTTCCAGGGCATTGGAATTAATGAAATCCAGGAAAGGTTGGGCAAGTGTACTGGTACATGAGTAGTTTTCCCAGTTAATGGAGGGGTAGTTAAAGTCACCTAGTAAGAGAGTGTTAGGTTGGACCCTAATATTCTCCATGGTGCTTAGGAACATGGAGTGTGAGTCTTGGGACATGGTTGGGGACCTATAGCAGGCTACGACCTGAATTACTGTCTTACCCAATGTTAGTGGCAGTTGAAGTATCTCTGATGTGTTATGTTGGGCTACCAGTCTCGAGGCGTGCGCATCCTTTATGAATATGGAAACACCACTCCCTTTGGAGCTTCGGTCCAAGTTTTGGAGCTGAAAGATGTATAATGAGTTATAGCCTGGTAGTGCAGGAGTGTTTTCTGCTGCCTTAAACCAAGTCTCTGTTACAGCACAAATGTCGATGTTCTCCATTTTAAGGAGTGCTTTGCACAAGTGAATTTTGAGATTTACACTTCTAGCATTGAGCAGCATGACCCTCAGATTGCATTTGTTTGTAGCTATTATGGTGGTAATTTGGTCTTTGGAACACCACCTAAAAAAGGCACTATAGGGGTGGCAAGAGCCTTGGCCAGTATCCGGAAGCCCAGGGGTGACAGATGCAGGCCATCTCTGGCAAAGCATCGAGGACTGCTAATCATGTCATCTGAGGCAGATACTGGATCCCTTTAGAATGACACCAGAAACTTAGCCAATTGTTGAAATCAATCATTTTCTTCTTGTACTGTGGTATCATTCTGGGTGATGGTCAGATGCTACTCAGGACTAGGGTCATACCCGCCTGGGCTACATAATCCGAGAGCTCCTCCATGTCACTTTTCATGTAGTCCACAGAGGTACATCTCAGGGCATTCACACCAACATGTACAATGACAGAGTCATATTTGTACCTGTTGTTGAGGGACCTGAGTGCGTGCGTTATGTAATGGATCCTGTTCCCTGACAAGCAGGTGACTGTTACTTTCTCCTTATTCAGCCTAGTGAGTGGGACATCAGTGTGCCTTACTATTGAGTCACTTATGACTAGTGTGTTGGGCATGCTGTTTTGCCTTAGGGACTTTGGTTGAGTGGCACTCTGTTTAGGAGAGTTATGTGTCTCGTGATTAGTGTTGTATTGTGGTGGACAAGTGGGTTTCTGCCTTGGAGGTCTCTGCTGCTTGGTAGATTTTTATTGAGAGCCTCTGCAAAGGTGGGTGTGTAGTTTGTGTTTTTATGTGAAGGCAGTGCTGGTGTGTGTTCTGGAGGGCTATGTGTTCCATGTGGTGTGGTGCAAGTGTTGACCTTCTCCTCTTGACCAGCTATTCTGGTCTTGGCTGGAGAGTGCGTGGCTTCTAATTTGGATATATAAGTGCGTCTCTCTCAAGTCTGAGTGTTGGGAGGTAAGAGGAGAGGGTTGTCAGTGTACATGAGGCAGTTGCTACATTGCCTCAGGATGCCCAAGTTCACTAGGTTAATAGGAGAAAGCACAGGGAACTGACCTTTAGACATGCATGAAGGGGTAAGCATTAATAAGTACTGGAGATGTTTCCTTGTAGAACGTTTAGTGCTGGTAGCACTTTTGTGTGCTACAATAATTGCTACAAGAAGTCTGGTAAAGTGGTAAACTAATAAGCTAGTATAAGTGCAGGAGAGGAGAGAAGTAGTAGATCTAAGGGACAAACCTGAAAAAAAAAGTTTTCAACATTAGCCGCAGATGGTCTGCAATACAAACTTTCAACCCATCTTTTTTGGTGACAATATTACTGATGTCAACAAAATAATGATGATGACAATATTCACAGACAAACCCCCAATGAATAAAGAAGGTGGAAGTTAAAAAAGAGTTTAGTCAGAAATGCTAAACGCTTCCTTTGGTATCCTGTAGCAATGCATTCTCATCCTATTAACTTTCAACATCTCCCTGCAAACTTCATTTAGAACATCCGAAACTAAATTCCCTTTTTCTTTGATGCTAAAAGCTGTGTGATGTAAGAATTGTCTGTCTTACTTCAGCGGGACTGAACATAGGTTCATAGATTCATGAGTATTTACTAGGCTAATGACCACAAGGGCATCTTTAAGCCTAGCCATGCATACCAAATCTCTGACAAGTTCTGGTACTTTTGATAAGTGTAAGCAGGGGCTTGGGAGATGATGTCTTTACAAGCAGGGGCCTAGGAGATGAACCATTTACAGGCTGCCTGTGTCCATTAGAGACATAGGTGCCACACCAGGGATGAATTTCTGTTTCTCATCCAATTGTCCAAGTTACACATCAATTGGGTTAGGGTGGAGCCCTGATTCACATAATTTTCTAACTAAATGACTGCCTTGTTTGAAGGTATGAAACATGAACAATAATATGTGGTATAATTAATCTTTGCCTTTGGAATCACAAGCAATAATCATTAATTAATGGTCATTCTCTAACAAGAAAAGATTGTACACAAAGAGTTTGAGAGGCTTCCTACTGAAATGTTGGCACTTGAAATGCCGAGTGCTGAAAAGCCGACTGAAAACACAAAAGTCCAAATCTCAAAAATCACTCTTCTCCTTAAAATGTCTTTTACAGGGGGGTAAGCCCCCCATACCCATGAACTTCTACATACCAGTTTCAAGATTGCCATACCTTGGACAAAAGGGAATTTTCTGAGAAATGGCATCTTGGACTTAGCACATGTAAGTCCGTTCTTTTGGTCTTTCAGGCTCCACATTTCAGAACTCGCTTTACTGGGTCCCAACATCTCAAATAGTTAACATTTGGGCTGTTCCTTTGCTACCTTTTCATATACTACAGTAGGGCTTTTTTTACTTGCACATGAGATTTTGCAAACTGCTCGATCCATTGACCGGTGCAAAAAAAACATATTATCTTCTTTATTGTCAAAAGAGAATCACAGTGGAAAAATGTTTGTATTTTCCTTTGAAAACCTATGGATATATGCTAATTCTTTATGGAAATGTATTTATTTAAATGAACATTGACCTAAGACTGGAAATATCTCCATTAAGTGACAAGAACATTTTGATGAACTTCTAAACTGAACAGACATTCCCTCCTCTGAGAAAGCAGTACCAGGAACTGATGGAGCTGGGCACATTTTGGTTAATGAGTTTAATGCAATGAGTAAACTCTTCTACTGTGGCAAGGCTAGAGTGGTGGACAAGATCTCGCTGGAAATGCTGAAAGTGCTGGACATTTTTGAGGATGTTGTGATTCCCATGCCTTGGCAATGTTGTGTGGAAGGTTGAGACAGTACCTGTATATTGGCAAACTAGGGTAATGATCACTGTTTTTCAGAAATGGGGTAAGGAGAGTATGTTCCAGTTATACAAGGATTACATTACTTAGCCTCCCTGGGACACCATATGTCAGGTGCCAGAAAGGAGATGTTATCCAACTGATAAGCCTCTTTCAGGAGTGGATCTTACTAGGATATGATTACATTTCAATAAAGCAGTACTGCTTCAATATTTGATGTTTGACAAGAGTGCTCTTCTAAGCACTGGCAATGTACCCCAAATTATCTCTTGCAGTTCATATAGAGTTACATGTATTAGAAAAATATTTAAGTACACTTGAAAGTTATTTTGTATCAGCCCTGTTGTTCCTACTACTATTGGAACTATTTGAATTACTTTATTGCATATTGCTCTAATTTCTGCTTCCATGCCATGGTATTTTATGACTTTGTGTTTCTCAGTATGTAGGGCCCTATATATTATAGCTGGGTGTAGCTATTTCTATGATGAGCAAATGTGGGTTCTTATCTGGCTAATGGAACAGTAGAGCAATTCTTTGTCCTTGCATAGATGATTTCTGTATCTGGATAATGCATATGACCATGCAGATGAGAATCTTTTATGGAAAGTGCAACAACTCTACAGGGTCACTGGGATGCTGCTGTCTTCCATTTAGTGACTGTACTTGAGGAATGAGGGTTGTGTCTGCAATGCTGTTGTTAAGGCAAACATATTCAAGGTAGGTGTTGCTCTCTGCCAAGGTGGTATCCTGTCATCCCTCTCACTCATAGGTTCATAGGTAGGTACTAGGTTATCTGCCCAAGGACATTTATAAACCTAGCCAGAGTGTGTCGGCTTTTGCTGCCCCATTGATTAATTAACTGAGCCTCTGTCAAGCAGAGCCAATGAAGTGATCCCAGGGGTGTATTTTCTGTTACCCATCCACTCGTCAAAGCTTCTCTTGCAGAGTGTTAGTGAGGGGCTCTGCCTAATGTAGTTAGGAATTTTGTTCCAAAGCATGGGGAGTCTCTGTGACAGGAATCTATCCCTCCAGCATGTTCTATTTATTGTTGTGGTGAGGTTTAGCTCACGAGTGCATGGCTCACAGTGACTTGGATTTCTTTAGGTGGAGCATGTCCATCAATTCTGAGTTGGACATGGCTTTGTAAGTCAGGCAGAGATCACCTCTGAATAAGCGATATGCCATGGAGTACAGCCAGAGTTTTTTCAGTCGGGCTGCATAGGACAAATGTTTGAAGCCAGTAATCCTCTTGGTGAGATGCTTTTGTGGCCTTTCAAGCTGTTGGAAGTGTCTTGTGAGGTACATCCCAAATGGGGCATTGTACTCTATGATGGGTCTGATGAGTGACGAGTAGAGGGGCATTATAACCTCTTTATTTCTAGATGCAAACCCCTTAGTAATTAGATGGGCCACATCGAAGGATTTCCTAACTACTTTGGCAATATGATTGTCAAAGGAGAGATTACTATCTACCTGGGTCCCCAGATCTCTTATTACCTCTTCTGTATTAAGGGGGCTGCCGCCTATGTGGTAATTCGTGGGTGTTTTGTTTTTCCCAAACAGGATGACTATGCATTTTTTGGCATTTAGCTTGAGGCCATGACTTTGACACCAGGTGTCTGTCTCAGTAAGGCCTCATAGTCAGACCTCAGTAAGGTCTCAGTCTGTCTCATAGTTTTCTATGACAGGATATCAAGATGCAACCATCTCATCCTTCTGTGTAGAGTCTGCATGTCCTCCCTGTGTTTGTGTGGGTTTCCACCAGGTGCTCCAGTTTCCTCCCACATTCCAATGACATGAGTAGATGGGTGAGATACTGTAATTGGCCATAGATGTGAGTGTGCATGCATTTGTGTGGTATGGAACAACAACCATTGCAGGCCGAGCAACCTGACAGTGTGAACATTGGCTCTAGATGATTATCAGTGTTGAAGTGATACCACAACCCCATATGAAAAATGGGAAAAAGGGGGTTATTGATAGATTGATGGATGGATGGCTGGATAGGTGGATATCAAGACAAAGCCAAGGTCCGAAGGGTATCCAGTATGTAGATTTTAGGAATTGTAGCATTACTGATTGTAGATGATATTGCCTTCTTAGTGTTAATTGACTACAATCTCCAGTTTGCACTGGGGCTGTTTGCTGCTGAGTGTTTAGTAGCATGGATGAAAATCATTAACTTCAAATCAGATGCCATACTTTTTGTCTAAAAAGCAAGGACTTGCTTTGTGAGAATGAAGGCAGGAACAGTTGATGTTTGTTTCTTGAGGTCTTTTTCACTAGTGAAAGTAGAGGGAATTTGGAGATTAAACAATGGACGGGTGCAGCTGTGGTGATACTATAAACAGTGAACTAAACTGTGGTGATGAAATGAGATCTGAGTCACAGAATGAATTCCTTAGTTTACGGTCAGTATGCATACCTCTCTTCTTGGAGAAATGAGGTTTAGTCACAGAGTAGATAGTCCATTAAGATTATCAGGGTACAGGTACTTCTCCTTTATGTAGAGAAAAGTTAGTTGAAATAGTCAGGCACCTTGTAGAGTTGTCCTTTGGCTTTGTGTACCACCCCCAGAAGGAGAAAGCCAGTAGAAGGAGGCCCTGGGGCAGAGGAATGTACTTTTGTAGGGTTATATAATTCAGCTCACCTTTGAATGCATGTGGAATGCTACAAGATGAGCTGAAGACTGATGTTATGGATAAGGCAGGTGATCTACAATATTAAGCTTGCTACAACTTGGATTATCCCTAGGATATGTGGTTTATCAAAAGGATAGGCAGATGGACAGATTAGTTATTGTCCCCTTGCTACATGCTAAGACATTATCAACCATCCTACTGAGATATTTATGCTATTTACTGCAGTATATTTTATACTGCTATGGTCATTAGCACTTCCTGAAGAATATCTTGGTAGTATTATTCAGCCTAACCATGGCTTCACCATTATTTTGTTTCTATTTTACATTTATTTACTAGGGTAATACATTGATCACAACTGACCATTCACAGGTACTTCCCACATTTGTTACTTCATATCAGTCTGTCAGAAACCCATGGCAGACTCAGTGGTATGCATCTATTTTTTTATTTCTTGAATTAATTCTAGGATTAGTGTGGAAAAGGTTGCAAGCAAAGTCTCACTCTAAATATAATTTGTGTGTTGTGAACCTAAAACAAATAACATTAGTGTTCAGTAATGTAGACAATTTATCTATGGGTATGATCCTTTTACTTATATATTCTCTGTAATACCCTACATATTCACTCAGAAAGCAGTAGAGGTATAGAACATGATGTCTTTGTTCCTGGAGAAGTAATGAATCATACAGAAATACTGATCTTCCTCGTCCTCCTCTTCCTCATGCTACTGGTCATCTCTTTACCATCTAAACTTGCCGTAATCCTGAAATATAGATGTCATAAAAAGTTACGATACTGCGGCATTCAGAAGCAACATATCAGAGTATACAGGCTTAGAATTTCTAAACCCAGCAATGGCACTTGGTAAACCTGGTGTCTTCTGCCACTTAATACTTTTTGATACAAGGAAGAGAGCTTGCTTGAATGTTATTTCTTAATCCACACGTTTCCTAACAGAATACTGTATATTTATTTGAAGGCTGTTCTTAATCTAAAATATAATTTCCAAGAAAACATGTTCATCACGATGAATATGCTGACATTTAACACTTTCCCCTGAATCAAATAATTTGCATTGAAGAAGGCACAAATGCCAGAGAATTCATCATAATATAGCTCATTCTTTGTTTAAATGAATTCAGCTATTTGCACATTGAAAACTAGTCATTTGTCAGTCAGAATTAACTGTTACATATTGTTGACAGACTGCTATGCCATTTTTGTAATCACATGTACCTAAATCTACTTGAATTCTGAAGACAGTTTAGTTATTTAAAAGCTGTGTTGAATGTACAACTTGCATGAGATATTCACAGACTCATTCCATGTCAGAATCATTCCACATGAAAATACTGTCTAATATTTTTTTTTTTTTAGAACAGTATATGCATTTTATCTGTAGGTGTGTGTGCGTGTGTTTTCCTGGATAGGGTCACATTCCATGAAAAAGCTTTTTAAAATACAGCCTTTGTTTTCTTCATATATTGTTGAATGGATTGAAAGTGTGAGTCAGTTTATAAATATATTCTTGAATGGTCATCAAAATGGGACAAGAAACAGAGCCATAGTAGAACTGGCACTTTTTCAGCTGCCCAAAACTTTTGTTATGAAAACTTATGATTTCTCAGGGCAAACCAGATACTCAGATGAAGCAAGTGATATATTTTAACCATACTACCAAAAGAAAAGAAAAAAGCCGCGGTGGTACAGAGGTTGCGTTGTTGCCTCACAGCAAGAGGTTCTCCTGTTTGATTCTCAGCTAGTGTTCAGGGAGTTCCTTCTGTGTGGAGTCTGCATGTCCTCCCCGCGGTCGATTGGCCTCCGAAAGACATGTGTGAATGGGCGTGCCTTCGCTGAAGGCTGGGCGTTGGGCTGGCAACTTGGCACCATAAAAATCTACTGCCAATCATTAGCGGACCGGAGTTCCGCTGTGGCGACCCCTAACTGGAAAAAGCCGAAGCCGAAAAGACCAACAACCAAAAGAAAAAAAAATTACTTTCATAGAATTTTAGTTGTTTGTTGTTTCTGTTATTTTATATGATATTATTACATTTCAAATATTGTATCAAACTTCTTCTATTTATCAAAAAGTTGGAAGATGTGCAATCTCTTAAAATCCCAGGGATTTGCTTTTTATGTTTTTCACCACAGCTGCTCATATTAGGATTGTACTCTGAAAAAAAGATACAGGTAGTTGCAAACAAATGTGTTTCAAATGCTGTGCTACTGACAACGAATAGCACAAAAATACTTTAAAAAATATATATATATATATATATATATATATATATATATATATATATATATATATATATATTTATAATATCAACATCAGTATAGATATCTACAAGAGTAATGACCATGTGCATTAAATGTGAAATTAACAGACATCAATGGAGTCAAAGTATACAAAGAATGTACAAGTAGTAGGAATACTGTAGGGGAGCTGACGTACTACCTTAATAGCTGTCAGTGACTTGGCAAAGCAATCTGTTGTATGATGCAAGCACAATATTCAGATTGAAAGACAGACTAGACTGCATTAGCTGTTGCTTCTCAAAAATATATGCATGCATTAAACTGTGACCTGTAGCAGAAAGAGAAGTATGTGGTGCTTTATCTGTTTTCAAAACATGCATCTTAACAGTTTCATCTGCAGTATGGGAAAATAAGCAAAGTTTTAAAAAAATTACAGCAGTAGCTTGTCAGTAGTTCATCACTCAAAACACATTTTAGTAACAGAGAGAACAGCATTAGGAGGGTAATCATCTAGATGCTGGGTGAATGCAAGGATAAGCTTTAAAAAATCCCATTACTCTTCTAGTTAAATTATAGCGTGGGAATTATTTAAAGAATTATTTTAGGAATGCATGTATCTTGTACCTTTGTCACTTGAAAATAACAGAGACAGATTTACGGACATGTTGATTTAGCTTGTCTAATTAATAGAGTATAGTATTTCTACTGCTTTCACCTGTTGTCTAAACATATTATTTTATTGTGACAACTTCTAATACTGTGCTGATACAAAAAACAGGATGGAAATGAAGTGCCTGAGAAGGGTGGTAGGATGCACACTGTGGGACAGATGAAGAAATGAGGACATAACAGCAGAAGCCAAAGTAGCTCCAGTTGCAGAAGAGGTCAAAGAGAACAGATTACGGTGGTTTGGACACATGCAGAAAAGCAGAAGACAATCTGGTGAGGAAGATTTGGGACAGACAGGAAGAAGGTAAGAGGAAGTGAGGATGCCCAGCAAAGAGATGGGGGGGATTATGTGAAAGAAGTCCTGTGACAGTCAGGTATGAGTGCTGAAGAAGGCAGGAGTGTGGCACTGAATTAAGAGACTTGGCAACATTTAACATGATACCCCAACCCCATGTAGAAAAAAAATGGGAAAAGGAGGGCTGATGATGATGACAGAAAATAGGAATGTTTCTGACACAATGAAGAAAGGCAGTGTTTTACTGTTGAATCATACAAAATTAACAGCGCATACTTAAGCACATATACTTGCCAGCAAGAGGAAGTCCAAAATTAGGGCTTCTATATGTGAATTTCTAAAGTATACATTATTATTGTTTAATGAAAGCCATAATGCCATTCAGTATCAAAATGTAGGCATAGTCAAAGTTGTTCAATACATTCTAAAGGGCTTGGTACTTTCAAAGTTTTATTTAAACTTTGGAGTTCTGGAGAATGCAGTGTTTTGCAAATTTAATGAACATTCCTATATCATCTAGGGCAGCCTGGTATTATTGCTATCCTTACATAAGCACATCACTGTTTACTATACAACACGGTATGGTTGGTTATCAATTAGTACAGGATTGCATACAAAATAGGTTTACTTTTGTGTAAACTGTACCGCATAAATCTTTCATCAAGGACAGAGTGACTTGTTTCTGTTTTATTTATTTTCACATTTCTTCACATATTACCACATCTCTATTACATACACATTTCATTTTTACAGAAGCTATATTATTTAACATTTTATTTAAAACATATATTCTTTTTCTGTAATGGGAGTCTTAAAATGCAAGCATGCAAACTATTAGACTGAGGATAATTAAAATATATGTATACACATGAACACACACACATTTATATCTATCTGTATATATATATATATATATATATATATATATATATATATATATATATAGATAAATATATATATAAAATCAATATACCTGTATATCTATATCTATCTACATCAATATCTATATCTATATATATCTATATCTATCTATCTATATATATACATATATATATATATATATATATATATATATAGAGAGAGACAGAGAGAAAGAGAGAGAGAGAGAGAGAGACTGATTGATATATTCATAACCACTCTCTTATAATATTCTAGCATGTCAAGTGGTAGATTGCTAGCATCTTCTCCTGCTCAGCTGGTTAATCTGAGAATCTTGAGACAATGCTATAATTGTCTCATGTACACAAACAACCCTCTCCTCCTCCCAACAAACACAAATACATGTGAGAGATGCAACTATATAGCCAAACTGGAGGCTGAACTCTCTCAACTCAGGGCTGGCAAGACCAGACAGGAGGAGAAGGTAACCACACACACAACAAACCCAGTCACACATAGACCTACCCCAACTGCAAATCAAGCACATAATAACACAAAAATATACTCGGAGGCTCTATTAAAAAACTTGCCAAAACAACAGAGGCTCCCAAAGCAGACACCCAAAAATCCACCACCTCAAAACATAACACATGCAACACATACTTCAATAAATCGGTGTGTCAATAAATTACAGCCCTTAAGGCCTAACACTATGCCTGATACACTAGTGATAGGTGACTCTATAGTCAGACATACTGATGTCCCTCTTACCAGGCTGAGCAAGGGGAGGGTAACGGTAAGCTGCCTATCGGGGGCTAGGATCCGCCATATAACACACGCACTCAGGTCACTCAAAAGCATGTACAAATATGACTCCGTCATTGTCTATGCCGGTGTGAATGACCTGAGACGTACCTCCTTGGACTACATGAAAAGAGACATTGAGGAGCTCTCTGATTATGTAGCCCAGGCTGGTATGACCCTGACCCTGAGCAGCATCCTGCCCTCACCAAGAATGATGCCACAATACAAAGACAAGATGATCAGCTTTAATAATTGGCTCAATTACTGGTGTCATTTTAGGGGGATCCAATGTCTGTCTGCTTGGGATGACATGCTGGACAAGCCACGCTGCTTCGCAAGGGACGGCTTGCACCTGTCACCACTGGGCTTCCGGATATTGGCTAAGGCTCTTGCCACCCGCATAGTGCCTTTTTTAGGCAAGGCTCAAAAGATGAACCCACCTCCTTAGAAAACAAAAATGGAAAAAAATTAAGGGTAATGCTGCTCAATGCCAGAAGTCTAAATCTCAAGATGCAGGCTCTCGAAGCACTCCTTAGTATGGAGAACATTGATGTCTGTGCTGTAACCGAGACCTGGTTCAAGGCTCCTGAGAGCACCCCAGCGCTACCAGGCTTTACCTCGTATCATGCTTTTTGGCCCCAAAACCTGGGCCGAACCACAAAGGGAGGGGGAGTGTCCATATTAATCAAGAATACCCACACCTCTAGGTTAGTGGCAACTCATGAAGCATCGGAGACCATCCAGGTGCAGCTAACTATAGGCAAAACTGCTATACAACTGGATGCATGTTACAGACCACCCTCCCAATCTTAAGAACCCCACTCAGCCTTCCTGAAGACATTGGAAGATATGAATGTCTCACCAAATACCATCATATTGGGGGACTTCAACTACCCTAACATAGACTGGGTGTACTATTCTAGCCCTAACACCCTAGCCCAAAGGTTCCCGGAATTCATAAACTCAAATGCAATGGAACAGCTAGTCACCTCTCCCACAAGGGGGGATAATATACTAGACCTGATCATCACAAACATGAGGACAAAATGCTCCACACCGGAAGTGTTGCCCTCACTGGAGAGATCTGACCACAAACAAATCACCCTGGATATACATTTACCACCTCCACCCCCAGCACAAAAAACTACAGTGAGAAACTTCTCAAAAGCTGACTTTACACTTCTCAAGACTGAGATGGTATCATTTAAGCCCTCAGGGCCAATGGAAACCACATCCCACAATGCCGAATCCTACACAAATGCTTTCTACGGACATCTCCAAGAGTGCATGGATCGTGCAATCCCAAATAAAACCAAGACCCTCTCCACCAAAGGAAAGCATCCTGTCTGGTGGACCCCAGCCATAAACAGATTGTATAACAAAAGAAGGAAGCTACTGCAAGACAGAGCAGAATCCCATAAAGGGAAGGCATCTCCTATCAGCACTAACAGAAAGCTACGTTCTCTCATAAAAATATCCAAGGACAACTTTGAGAGAAAAATCGCCAAGGACATTAAAGATAACCACAAGGCATTCTTCAGTTATGTTAGAAACCTGGGCAGAAACACTCAGATATGCTCAGAGTTAGTACACAATGACAAAAAATTTACCGAACCCACAGATATTGCCAACATTCTGGCAGACAGGTTCAGTGCAAATTTCTCCCCTCCCTCACCTCCAAAAGAAGAAATACTCATCCCAGCAGAATGTAACCTCCCTGTCATCTCTGATGTCCAGGTGAGAACCGCCCTCAACAAAGCAAAAAACACAGCATCTATGGGACCTGAATGTATCCCCGGCTGCGTGATACGTGAACTCCAAGAGGAGCTAAACCCGCATATAAAAATTTTATTTAACCTTAGCCTTACTACAGGTTATGTACCTGAACACTGGCATACAGCAACAGTGGTACCACTCCACAAGGGAGGCACCACTACAGACCCTGGGAACTACCGCCCCATAAGCTTGACCAGCCTGGTTTGCAAAGCTATGGAAAGAATTATTATGGAACTCATAAACAACGACATTGGGGACCTACAGACACTTGATCCCACCCAGTTCGGCTTTGTAAAAGGCAGATCCTGTCTTTTGAACCTGGTTGACTTTTTCAAAACAGTCACTAGAGCCATTGATGAGGGCAAGGCAGTCCATGCAGCCTACCTGGACTTGGCTAAAGCCTTCGACACAATACCCCACTCGGGGATCATAGAAAAGCTAAACAGCTTAAAAGTAAATCCATATGTCACAAGATGGGTTGCAAACTGGCTAAAAAACAGAACCCATAAAGTCAAGATTGCAGGAGCCATGTCAGACTCAAAGCCAGTCACAAGTGGTGTCCCACAGGGCTCTGTCCTGGGACCCCTCTTGTTCAGCATTTACTTCTCAGATGTAAAGGCAAACATGGGAGGGTTGTAGCTGACAAAGTTCGCAGATGACTGCAAACTAGGCGCCATAGTTGATACACCAGCTGACACATACATCCTACAGAAAGGCATCACCGAAACGGACAACTGGTGCCGGAATCACGGCCTTAAACTGAATGCCAAGAAATGTATAGTCATCCCCTTTGGGGAAAAACAAAATACCCACAAATTATCACATAGATAGTAACCCACTGAGTACCGAAAAAGTAATCAGAGACCTGGGGACCCAAGTTGATAGTGACCTCTCATTTGACACCCACGTTGCCAAAGTGGTTAGAAAGACTTTCTACCTTGCCCACCTTATCATGAAGGGGTTCACATCCAGATCAAAGGAGGTCATCATGCCTCTGTACTCCTCCCTTATCAGGCCCATGATTGAGTACAATGCCCCATTTGGTATGTACCTCACCCGGCACTTAGAACAGCTGGAGAGACCCCAGAAGTACCTCACCAACAGAATCAAGGGTTTCCAACATATGTCATATGCTACCAGGCTAAAGAAACTCCAGCTCTATTCAGTAGCATACCGCCTGCTCAGAGGTGATCTGTGCCTGACATACAAGGCCATGTCCAACCAGGAATTGATGGACATGCTCCACCTCAAAAAATCAAAATTCATAAGAACCACGAGAGCCAAAGATTTAAACCTCAGTACAAACATGAATAGAACATGCTGGAGGGACAGATTCATAACTCAGAGGCTTCCCATACTCTGGAACAAAATCCCAGTCCATGTTAGGCAGAGCCCCTCACTGACTCTCTTCAAGAGAAATCTTGACGAGTGGATGGGAGATCGTAGGTTTACCCCGGGGGTCACCCCTGTATCGCTACTTAACAGAGGCACAGTAAACTCATTTTAATAAGTAAGGGGGTCTTCAATGTGTCACTACTAGACAAAGGCACAGTATTCTAAATTTATTTTATACTCCTTAGTACCACTACATGGGGTGGCGAAAGCCACATCTCTAGGGCTAGGCTTGCAAATGCCTCAGGGCAGATAGCCTAGTACTAAACTATGAAACTATATATATATATATATATATATATATATACACACACACACACAGTATATATATATATATATATATATATACACACACACACACACAGTATATATATATATATATATATATATATATATATATATATATATATATACATATATATATATATATATATATATATATATATATATATATATATATATCCCTGCAGAATACATACATTGAATACATTACATCAGACTATTGTGTCTTCACCATTTTTAACTTGCCTGAATCTTTGTTCACATTAATGTTATTTTAAAAGCTTCCTTTTCGGTGTTTATTTTGGCTAAAGATTTCATGTTCATAGTAAGAAGCATGAAAATACTGGACAGCTTGTAGATGGCTTTCATGCATACTGGGCTGCTCCACAGAAAATGGACAGGTCATTTCTTAGTTGTATATGGACCTACGCTGCTCCGCAGCAAATGGACAGGTCATTTCTTAGTTGTATATGCACCTACGCTACTCCGCAGCAAATGGACAGGTAATTTCTTGGTTGTATATGCACCTACGCTGCTCCACAGCAAATGGACAGGTCATTTCTTAGTTGTATATGCACCTATGCTGCTTTGCAGCAAATGGACAGGTCATCTCTTAGTTGTATATGCATCTACACTGCTCCACAGCAAATGGACAGGCAATTTCTTAGCTGTATATGCACCTATGCTGCTCTGCAGCAAATGGACAGGTCATTTATTAGTTGTATATGCACCTACGCTGCTCTACAGCAAATGGACAGGTCATTTCTTAGTTGTATATGCACCTATGCTGCTCCGCAGCAAATGGACAGGTCATTTCTTAGTTGTATATGCACCTACCTGCTCCACAGCAAATGAACAGGTCATTTCTTAGTTGTATATGCACCTACACTGCTCCGCAGCAAGTGAACAGGTCATTTCTTAGTTGTATATGCACCTACGCTGCTCTGCAGCAAATGGACAGGTCATTTCTTAGTTGTATATGCACCTACGCTGCTCCGCAGCAAGTGAACAGGTCATTTCTTAGTTGTATATGCACCTACGCTGCTCTGCAGCAAATGGACAGGTCATTTCTTAGTTGTATATGCACCTACGCTGCTCCGTAGCAAATGGACAGGTCATTTCTTAGTTGTATATGCACCTACGCTGCTCCACAGCAAATGGACAGGTAATTTCTTAGTTGTATATGCACCTACACTGCTCCACAGCAAATGGACAGGTCATTTCTTAGTTGTATATGCACCTACGCTGCTCCACAGCAAATGGACAGGTCATTTCTTAGTTGTATATGCACCTACGCTAAAATAATACTATGAAGTTTTAGCCAGTGAACTAATCGATCAGATCTTCCTGATAGTGATACATTTTTCACTGCTTGCTGTCTTAAGAAACAGTGACCTCAGGCCTCCCTACAAAGGTACATTATATGCTTGTAAACCATGATAATTAGAAAAGTGGTATACTGTTCCAATAAAAGCACTGTTGTTTATGAGTTATATTCTTGAACTGTTTAGATACCACCCTCTCATTCACTGTTTAGATAGAGATATAGGGATAATTATGTTTACATAATCATTTAGAAAATTGGTGTTATTGATTTTTTTAAACAAAAATGATTGTTTTTTTGGTTTTCCGCATCATTTCTCAGCTGAGTTTTTTATATACACAATACCTGCACATAGACTATGCTATAAATGTTCTGACTTGTATAGAAATAACTTCTCTGAGACATATGTTCTTGTACTCAGTATATTGTAGTTATAGTGCTGCAAAGACATACAAAATTACTAGAAGGAGAATATGACAGGTTTAAAATATATGCACACTTAGTTCTGCTCCTTATTTCTGATATTGTACTGTAATATGTATTATACTTTATTGTTTTGTAACTGCTTTATTTATTTGCTTACTTTGTTAAATAGAGTAGCCCAACTGGGCAGAACTTATTTACTATGTAGGCTCAGATGTAAATGTTTGTGACATGACAGGGAGGATGGAAGCTCCTAGACATGGCAGAGACAATGGGCATGCCTCTCGTGGGTTGGGGGAATGGATGTGTATCACTCTACTGGAAGCTCTTGTGAAGGTCAGAGCTCAGAAAGAGGATGCAAGGCCTGGGGGTGGGGGGCAGAAGTACAGAGAATGTGCGACTTCCTCATGAACCAGGGTGGGGATAAGCACTCACAGCCTATTCCCATTGCTTCCTCAGCCTGAAACTGCTGTTAAAAAAAAAAACACTAAGGCACAGCAAAAACAAACGAATTAGTGTAAATACCTTTTATTAACCACTTTCATCACAGGACTTTTTCAGAAACATGTAAGAAATATGTATCTTTAAAAAATCCAACCTAAATACATTTAAAACCACCAATAAAAATCAATAATTAATTAAGCAATCATACAGTTAAATACTTAAGTCTTTAAGTCTTTAATTAAGTCTTAAAATAGTTTGTATAGTTTAAATAAACAGATTACTTGTCTGCCTGTAATTTAATCTGCCATTCAGCTTCTTTCATCTCTACTCTGTTCTTATAGTTGCCTCTCTTTAAATCCAATGGGACTTGTTCCAATACATAAATCAGAAACTTTTTATGTTTGTTACAGGTTTTTGAATGTCTAAACAAGGCATTCTTTTCATCTTTTACTTTGATTGAATATAAGTGCTCTTTTAACCTTTTCTCTAAACTTCTAGTAGTCATTCCCACGTAAAAAAAGCATTGTACCCTGAGCAATCTCTGCCGTCTTCCTGAAGCTGCCAACATGTTTTAATTGAGATCATTTCTAGCTTTAGGCTCAGTCTTGCTGGACTAATGTGTCACTCTTGAACTAGGTTAAACTATATAAATATTAGTGGAGTAATATCCCTAAGCCAGCCCTGCTATATCTCAGCTGTTCACGACCTTTCAGTGTAGTCCTCCCATGTGATCTTAATGTCCTGGAATGGAGGAGGACACCATGCATTCAGGATGTTCAAACAGAGAGGCAATAGTGGAGTGTGATCTTTGATCAACTGAAGTTTGAAATTCACCTTTGATTCAGAAAAAAGCAAAGAAAGATTACTGACAGAAATGCTCCTTCTTAGCCCAGTTTGTAAAGTTGATCTTAGCTGGAGGTACTGCCATCTTTCCAGATGCCCACCATTCTCACTCCAAGATAAACTGGAATAATACAAGAAGGAGCTAGTGATTGGTGAAGAAGAAGAATCACCTGGGAACATGCCTCCACCAATCCAGTACTCCACAGGAAAGCTATCAGAAAGATCTGTACAATGGCAAAGAACAAATATGCCTAGACACTACAGAACTATGAGTTCTTCTGACTTGGGACCTGAAGTGACATGGTGGATATTATACCGGTGCACAAGCTCAGGACAGTATTATATGAAGGGGTCATATTAAAGAAGAAGGACAGAAAGGAAGGAGGGGCACAGGGAAAGGATTGTAGTGTCTAACTACTTTGCTGAATCTCTAGAAGTTCTTTGGAACCATGCAATGCACTATTAGGATGGGTGGTAGAGAGAGTGAATCCACAGACACATTCAAGGGGCCATAGGCCAGGTAGAAGAGGGGTAAAGGGCAAGACAGTGATGGAAGGGAGGTATAAAGTTAAGACACATAAAATTCAGACTAGATATACTTATTGTATATCTTTCAGCCATGTTCTCATTAAGTAATTGTAACAGTGATTAAAATAAGAACCGTTATTACAGAGATAACACATCAAATAAATGAAAATTATGAGATGTTACAAAAAAGAAATAAAAAACAGTATTCACAGAGTACTGCCTGCTCTGACTATTGGAAACAGTGGTGATTTGTTTTAGAATGGATTGTTATGGAAGGTACAAACATTCAACACTGTGTAGTAATTAATTAATTACCAGGTAGGGATTATTGTTGAAATGAACTTTGATCAAGGAAGTTAAAGGGAACAGTTGAACAGAGTATAAAAATTGTCTGCAGCAGATGAAGTAGTAGTTGTACGAAGCACAGGTTGCTGAACTGCACAAAATGGAGGGAAAGCTGACTCAAGTCAGAGATGTCTAGTAAGCTCTTAACTCAAAGGATGTTGGAGAGCTGTTGTCTGCCATAGTGTCTTCATGGAAAAGACAACCAGTGCCAGAGAAGGACAGCATGCAAATAGAATGGGTAAGTATATGACAGAGTATGCCTCACCCTAAATAAAACATATGTACCTGCCAAAAAACAGACATATAAAGCTGTGAAGCATAAAAACTGGTCACATTTAAGTAACAAAGCAACTTTCAGTCATGTTCTTCAGATTCATCCCTCTGAAGGTCCATCCATGCCCTTGCATTTCACCAAATAGAATAGTATCATCCAGGTCTTGGAAATAATTAAAAATCCAGTATATCCGCCTAATTATATCATGTTAATTTTATTTATTTATTTGTTTATTAACAGAATAGTTGGTCTGAACAAAATGACCCTTTTCAACATGATGCCAGTCTACTCTATGCTGCTCCAATTGTTACAATGATTACTACATCACACATAAACAACTGAACCAATGTTATACTAAAATTACTAAGTTTGTTACTAAGATGCTTAATAGGAATCATTATTGCTTAGCCCTCAAAAATTTAAACTGGATTGAATTACCAAACAATCTCTTGTCTCAATTAAAACTTGCTTTTAATGTGCTTAACTTTTCAAAAGCAGGATCCATCCCTGAATAGACTACTACAGTGGTATTCACCAGCAACAGCTCTAAGCTCATTAGATACAGATCTTGAGACTGTTAAATGATCATACAAGTCTTTCAGTGATACCTTATACTCATCTTACATATCTAACATTTCACATTCTCTCCCAGTCCATAGTATGCAAATTTCATCCACTATTAATTTTAAACATCAACTGAAAGAATATCTGCAGCATTCCTGGCTCTGCTTTTGATCCTGTCTGCCAGGCTAACTTAATCTTTATTATCTCTCTCTCATAGTTCACACCCACTTACAACTTTTCAGTCACAGATGCCTCCATTTACCCTTCATTCATTATTTCCTTTCTCTAAATGTAACTGCATCCACTTAATAATTTCATCTCACTACTCTCTCTCATAACAAATTTCCTAATAATTCCCTTATGACACCACTTTTACAATTACCTCCCCTCTCCTTATTCTTCACTTTTGCCGTACTCTACAACCATCCATTCCTCTCACACTAACTTTCATCCCTTACCTCAAGCAATACTTTTAGTAATGTTCCTTCAAGTATAGTCTTAACATGTTTTCTAAAACCACTTTCTATCCACTGCTTAACTCTGTCTGTTACAATATTCAATATACTCTACAAATTTTCATATCTTCCTTATACTTGCACAACTTTACTTATGCTAATAATCATTTTACTGAATAAGTTCATTAATCATTGTTCATTTTTTTTTTTTACATTTTTTTGACAAATGTGCATTTTTTTTTTTGTTCTGTTTAAGGCATATTTGCTGCAGCTTTTCTCCCTGGGCCACCACAGAATAGGGGTCTTGAATTGCTCAATCAGACATTCCCCGTGAATGAATTAACAACAAATGAACATGCATACATACATACATATATACATAAATAAGTAAGTAAATAAATACATTTTGGAAAATATTTATAGCTCTCTTTTCAGCAGAATCCAGGGCTGGAAAGGTTTACAGTATACGTACAGTGAAAATAACACTAGGCTACAGAGACCATCCGTAAGATTCAGAGAAAGGCTCACCACTCACATTAATTGCCCAGTATAGTTTGGTTAAGTAGCAGGGTGACAAGAAAATGTGATTCAGAAACTGCTATGACCAGAAGGAGAATGACTCATTAGCATGTCACAGAATCACACCTAAGTGCTGTGAAATCTGATTGCACTCGTGGCCCATGAATAGCATTAGTCAAAGCACCCTGCTACCCCCCCCCCCCCACACACACACACACATATCTGCTCATCAACAAACAAGCTGATCACATTCATGGAAACATCCATTCTTTACACACACACACACACACACACACACACACACACACACACACACACACACACACACACACACACACACACACACACACACACAAACACTCATATTTCATACTCGCATCTTTTCAGTCACAGATAACTCTATTTATGCATCATTCATCACTTCCTTTCTCTAAACATAACTGCATCCACCTAAGACTTTCATCCCACTACTGTCGCTGATAACAAATTTCCTAATTACTCCCTTAGGACAGCAGCTTGAGGTGAGTCTTTGAATCCTAGGGATGGTCTCATAGTCAGCTGTTATTTTCCCTTTGCTTCTTCATTCAGCTTTATGCATGCCCATACAGTATGCATACATGTTTTCACACACATATACATGCTAATGCACCTCAATCCCCGTGTCTTCACTGTACTTACCTGCACTGTAAGTACTCCTGTAGGAGTAAAGCCCCCACTATTCCTACACTTATACTTACATAAGCTCCACCCTGTCTTCCCTGTCCCAATTACAACCTCCCTCCAATCTTCCTTTTAACCATTCACTACCAAAACAATCACCCCTACTACCCACTCCCCACCCCCACTTTATAAACACCTACCTCCTCCACCCCATATTCTCTATACAGTAAGTAGCTCACTTCATACTGGCTCCCAAACATGTTTCACTACCCCACATTAATACTCTTAGCCACAATGACCTCCATATTAATAATACTCACTCAACATCACTTCCACAACTTACCCCAAAAATAGTTATCCCCACAGATACATATTGTTCCAACTACCAAATGCACCATCACAGCTTCCAGAATATCTCCCCTCAACTGTTTTTATACAACTTACCCTATTACTTAGTCCCTAAACTCCTGGATTCTGCACACAGCACACCGTATATCATACCTCTTACATCCACCCCCTCCAAAAAAAAATGAACAATATATACTCCTATCTAATCTCACTACTGTCGCAATGTGGTGATATCCACTCTAACTCTAGCTCTACCACTAATCATCCTTACAGAACACCTCATAAAAAAGTAAACTTTATGACCCTCAATATCAGAAGCCTAGGCAACAAAATATTCCCCCTTCATGCCTGGATATATCAGTACAAGCCTGACATACTAGTCCTTACTGAAACCTGGCTAAAGCCTAACATACCTGACTCGGAACTCCTATCTCCCAATTACGGCATACTCAGGTCTGATAGAACCCATAGGAAAGGTGGACGCATACCTATCCTGACAACCTTAATATCACACCATACATAAATGATACCCCTACCTTTTCCACTGCAAAATTTCTGATATTCTTCCTAAACCTTAATAATTCAAACAGAATCTGCATAATTGTTCTCTACATCCCCCCTCAAGTCATAACACTCCTATTCTAGAAGACATACTCTCCTGGACCACTGAAACATTTCAATATGAAACTATCATTTTAGGAGACATCAGCATAGACTGGCAAACTATAACATCCCAACTATCCACCAACAGCATCAACCTATATGTTTTTTCTCAACTAATCTCCTGCCCTACTAGGTATGACAAACACTACACTCACCAGTCTACCTTAGACTGGATCCTGGTATCAGACCCTTCTAACTTTACCAATGCTGGTACATATCTAACTCCCTTATTGGCCACCTACCTGCTTTCGCCATTCAAATAAACACACACCCTCCAAAAACTCACACCCTAAAATCAGTCTGTAACCATACCAACTTAAGTAAGAGCACTGACAGTACCACAGCTTGGAAATTTATTACAAAAATAAAGAAAGAATCAAAACAAACTTACAAAGAATAAATCCTTACAAAACAGTGGTAAGCGCTTTCAGGGATCTACCCCTTCATCAGACAACAGTTAAAAATCCCATAATTCATTAAATACTGGAGGTTAGTCACATGATGTTTCAAAATTTCAGTTGTACCCAATAAGGACATAACAATTAGTGCATCAGTACATATTAGCACAGTTATGCAATTAAAGAGACCATACACTAAAGAAAGTATAGCTAAGATAAATAAGAAATGTGTATAACCTTGTATGGTGTATAACTATATATAAATTGGGTACAACTGAAATAACTACGTTATCATGCAGCTCTGCCTGTGGAACCACTGTCCACATTGAGGTCTCTGCAGGGGGGAAACCTTTATAGTAGGGTAGTCTCTGAATAAGAAAGGCTTAATGCACTGTAGAAACCTGCTGAGCTAAGGATTCCCTATCACACTAAGTCTTTCTGAATCCCTGTTTATATACACGATACAACTGAAGAAAACAGTTATCAAACTACCTCTAGTTATCATTTACATAAAACATAGCCTGTTTTATTATCTATAGGTTCATATTTAAACCAATGTATTAGGAGAAAAGTGGTTAGTACATGTTAAAGAAATGTGGAGGAAAACATGTATAGGAATACTGATTATAAGCCAAGCAAGGAAGTGTGATAATGTTTGGAAAGATAGGGAGAAAAAGGAGACTGAGGGATAGGGAGAAAAAGGAGACTGAGGGATAGGAAGAAAAAGGACGCTGAAGGATAGGGAGAAAAGGGAGATTGAGAGCTAGGGAGAAAAAGGAAACTGAGGGATAGAGATAAAAAGTAGACTGAGAGATAGGGAGAAAAGGGAGATTGAGAGATAGGGAGAAAAAGGAGACTGAGGGATAGGGAGAAAAAGGAGACTGAGGGATAGGGAGAAAAAGTAGACTGAGAGATAAGGAGAAAAAGGAGACTGAGGGATAGAGAGAAAAAGGAGACTGAGGGATAGGGAGAAAAAGGAGACTGAGGGACAGGGAGAAAAAGGAGATTGAGAGATAGGGAGAAAAAGGAGATGGAGAGATAGGGAGAAAAAAGAGACTGAGTGATATGGAGAAAAAGGAGACTAGGGATAGGGAGAAAAAGGAGACTGAGAGATAGAGAGAAAAAGGAGACTGATGGATAGGGAGAAAAAGCAGACTGCAGGATAGGGAGAAAAAGGGGAGGAAAAGGACACTGAGGGATAGCGAGAAAAAAAGAGAATGAGAGATAGGGAGAAAAAAAGAGACTGAGGAATACAGAGAAAAAGGAGACTGAAGGATAGGGAGAAAAAGGAGAATGAGAGATAGGGAGAAAAAAGAGACTGAGGAATACAGAGAAAAAGGAGACTGAGAGATAGGGAGAAAAAGGAGACTGAGGGATAGGGAGAAAAAGGAGACTGAGGGATAGGGAGAAAATGGAGACTGAGAGATAGGGAGAAAAAGGAGACTGAGGGATAGGAAGAAAAAGGAGACTGAGAGATAGAAGAAAAAGGAGACTGAGGGATAGGGAGAAAATGGAGATTGAGAGATAGGGAGAAAAAGGAGACTGAGGGATAGGGAGAAAAAGGAGACTGAATGATAGGGAGAAAAGGGAGATTGAGAGATAGGGAGAAAAAGGAGACTGAGGGATAGGGAGAAAAAGTAGACTGAGAGATAGGGTGAAAAAGGAGACTGAGGGATAGGGAGAAAAAGGAGGCTGAGAGATAGGGAGAAAAAGGAGACTAGGGATAGGGAGAAAAGGGAGTCTGAGGGATAGCGAGAAAAAGGAGAGTGAGGGATAGGGAGAAAAAGGAAACTGAGGGATAGGGAGAAAAAGGAGACTGAGAGACAGGGAGAAAAAGAAGACTAGGGATAGGGAGAAAAGGGAGTCTGAGGGATAGCGAGAAAAAGGAGAGTGAGGGATAGGGAGAAAAAGGAGTCTGAGGGATAGGGAGAAAAGGAGACTGAGAGATAGGGAGAAAAAGGAGACTGAGGGATAGTGAGAAAAGGGAGTCTGAGGGATAGTGAGAAAAAGGAAAGTGAGGGATAGGGAGAAAAATGAGACTGAGAGATAGGGAGAAAAAGGAGACTGAGGGATAGTGAGAAAAAGAAGACTGAGAGATAGAGAGTAAAAGGAGGCTGAGGGATAGGGAGAAAAAGGAGACTGAGAGATAGGGAGAAAAAGGAGACTGAGAGATAGGGAGAAGAAGGAGACTGAGGGACTGAGAGATAGGGAGAAAAAGGAGTCTGAGGGATAGCGAGAAAAGGGAGAGTGAGGGATAGGGAGAAAAAGGAGACTGAGGGATAGGGAGAAAAAGGAGACTGAGAGACAGGGAGAAAAAGAAGACTAGGGATAGGGATAAAAGGGAGTCTGAGGGATAGCGAGAAAAAGGAGAGTGAGGGATAGGGAGAAAAAGGAGACTGAGGGATAGCGAGAAAAGGGAGTCTGAGGGATAGCGAGAAACAGGAGAGTGAGGGATAGGGAGAAAAACGAGACTGAGAGATAGGGAGAAAAAGGAGACTGAAGGATAGTGAGAAAAAGAAGACTGAGAGATAGAGAGTAAAAGGAGGCTGAGGGATAGGGAGAAAAGAAGACTAAGGGATAGGGAGAACAAGGAGATTGAGAGATAGGGAGAAAAAGGAGACTGAGTGATAGGGAGAAAAAGGAGACTGTCAGTGCAGGAGTGAAGGTGTAGACTGGATGAGAGAATGGGAGTGACTGGTAATGGTGATAGGAAAGAGAAACAGCAAGGGGGAAGACTGGAGAAAAGGGAGGGGGCTGAGAGAGGAAGCTAAGATAGATTACCAAGGTACATCGAGAAAGGAAGGGAGTCAAAATAAAAGGGAGAAGGCTCTAATGATTTGAGAAGTGGGGGAGATATACAGGAGAGAGTGAGAAGGGTAAGTGTACAGAAGAAGTTAAAATATGGAAAACAAGGGGTTACAGAGTATGTGTACTGAAAGTGAGGTGGTTTGATAGGGATAATTAGGAGATTTAGGGAGAAGGGATATTTAAATTCATCTGAGAAGGGAGAGACGAGCAAATGCCAATGTTTTGAGTTTCAGTTTTTAAAGCAATATGAAGTTTTACTTGAAAGACACCATTTTAGAATTCTGTGAAATTCTAATGAGTGTAATGTCTGGTGGAAGGAAGTTCCATTTTTGGCTATATAAATTTATATAGTAAGGCTCTGTATTGGTTTGATGACTTGGTAGGTAGTGTCTGGTTTTGATGGTGTTTTGTGAAGTCTCTTTCTGGAGCATAGCTAGTAATAATATGTTGTAAAGATGGGCAGGTTTGTTGATAGTATATTACGTTATGAACAATTTTTAATTTATGAATGACTGAGGGTGTCTGGTAGGTTGAGCCACTGAAGATGTTGAAAGGCTTTGCAATGATGAGTCCTATTTGGAAAGCAGGCTGTAAACTTAGGAATATTGTTGTATGTCCTATATAGTTTATGTAATTGAGATTTCTGGAAATGAATTAGCTATGATGTTGCATTAAACAGGCTTTCAAGCATGAGAGAGTGGACAATTCCTACCCGTCCCTGTGGTGTGAGGTATTTTATTATTATTATTTTTTTATCATTGACATAGTTTATCTTTGGTCAAACCTGAGATTTTGATTAATAATGACTCCTTGGAGTTTGATACAGGATACCAATTCCAGGGCTGTTTCAATGTTTGTTTATGGTTATATTAGGTATATTGTTAAGAGAAGATTTTGGAGAGAAGAAGCTCATTATCTTATTTGTTGGTTGAGAACCTACTAGCTATTCATTTCATACCTCTCAACCTCTTAGAGCAAGACATTTGGACAAAGCCATAAATAATGGGGGGGGGGGGGCAAAAGCCCAAAAATATTGACAATTTTTAAATATTGCTCTTACAAACGTAGAAAGTTGAAACAATAATAGGTTTTGCATTAGCGTGGATTTTCTGAAGGGTATTAAGTCTGAATTTTAAATGTCTATCATTATTTTTTGACTTCAATCTTCAATGATTTGCTAGTGATGTGCCAGAAAAGCACAATGTTATGACAAACTATGAGTCAAAAATCTGTTGAGAGGTATGATCATTCATAGTATTAAGGACCGATTGTGTTGGATATTCCATTAACATCAAATTTATGAAGGTTTTTAGTGAAGATGCTGAAAAGAAAAGGCCAAAGACAGAACCTTTGGTGACACTTAATCCATAGGGGTAAAGATAGAGCAGGTGTGTTTCCAAGTAATTGCTTGTGATCTATAAGTGAGGTAGATGCAGAACCAGCTGAGGAGTGAACTGAATAAATTGAGCTGAGCAAGCCCTTTTGATTAATGGTTTGTGGTAGACTGCATGAAAGGGTTTAAGGTGATGTAGGAATACAGCAGCTGTGAGATATTTATCAATGAGCTGAGACATTAGTGTATTTAGGAAAGATATAACAGCAGCACCAGTGCTGTGCCCGGGTCTAAAAGTATGCTGAGAAGGTGATATCAGATCATTATCTATAAAGTGGTGATTTTTTTCTCAGATTTTAGATGGAGAGAATGGTAATATACCTGAAATTTATTATACTGAATTCATTGTCTCTGTGAATTCCTTGGTTGTCCTTTCAAAGACAGTGTGTAGTAATTTCCTCTCGGGGATCACGTCAGTGGCACTGCTAGACAGGGGTCCAGGGAAGTAAATATTGTGGGAAGAAATATCCAGAGAATTGTTATGGCTAGACTTGTATAGGCCCTAGGGCTGATAGCCTAGTACCAACCTATGAACCTATGAATAGGGATACCATAAGACTGTTACCAGAGGGTGGGTATATATTGCTGAGAATGGATTGCTATTAGTATAGATATGGTGTAAAATATGGACTGGGTGACAAATTAAGGTATTTAGTGGAGAGGGAGCTGGTCAGAGGCTAAGACTGTGTGTAGTAATTTCTATGTCAGTGACAGTGGACAGTAGGAGTAGTTTACTGGTAAAAGAGCTGGTTGTGTTGTTTACGAATGTTACTTCAGCCTGCTTGTTAGGGGTATGCAGACTGGATCTTTCTCCTGTTAAACTAGAGAGATGGTTGACTGAATAAAGTAGTCATTGTTTTGCTAGGCTATGCTTTAGTTAGTCTCACTTGGAAGTAGGCTTTGTTGGGAAATTTCACTAGATTTCAGTAAATTGTTAAGACTATTTCAGAATAATACTGCACATATCAAGCTTTTTACTTTATCTTCCATGGTTTTGTATTTCACAAATTGGTTGAAGCTTTATTATTATAGATTCATAGACAGTTACTAGGCATGCACTCAATGAGACTGTTGAGGAACTATTCAGTTTTTCAGTTGCCAAAGTACTTGTCTCATTAATTGGTTTGTTCAAAGTCACAGATTAAGGAATGAAGGCTAAGGGAAACAAACCCTAGTCTACAGGAATCAACTCATTAACAACTGATATCCTCAATCCTCTGTATTAATAGCCACATCATTCATTCTGTGCGTTGTCCCACAGAAATGTTTGGTGTTTGGTTTCAGAGGATAACCACGGAATTGGCAAGTTTTTAATTTTCTTTTTACTTAATAGAGCTATGGAGTTTAGAATATTGATAAAGTTTGATTTGAAACAGTTTACTGTTTCACCAAGACAGATGTATTTAAGAGGATTCCAGTTACTCTGCTGAGGAAGAGAGTTGAAATATGTTACAGAAATTCTTCTTTGATTTGGCCCAGTCAAAGGCTCTAGTCTTAGATAATTTGGGCTGAGACCAGATAATGTAGCTGGCATGGTTGTCACTTAAAGAATCTGGAAATACACCTGAATTCATATCACAGCTTTTACTTGTGGTTAACACCTAATCAATAATACTGTATCATGCAGCAAAATGGCTTACTTGCAAGGTCTCTGCCTCATTGTTCCAGGAACCAGGTCCATAAGTTCATAGGTATGTACTAGACTAATGGCCCTGGAGCCTTTACAAGCCTAGCCCATAGGACTACCCTGCCATTGTGCCACCTGACTTTAGTTCCCAGTGCCTCTGTTGAGTAAAGTCACTGGAGTGATCCCTGGGGTGAATATTCTATTCCCATCCACGCATCAGGATTTCTCTTGAAGAGGGCCAGTGAGATGCTCTGCTTGACATGTATGGGAAATCTGTTCCACAGCATGGGCAGTCTCTGGGCTATGAACATTTCCCTCCAGCATGTTCTGTTGATTGTGGTAATGAGGTTGTGGTCTCTGGAGCATGTAGTGCGAAGGGATTGGGATTTCTTTAGATGTAGCATTTCTAACAGAGCTGGGTCAGACATGGCTTTGTAAGTCAAGTAGAGATCATCTCTAAGTAGGCAATATGAGACAGAAAATAGAGTTTTCTTAAGTCTGTCTATATAGGACAAATGTTTAAGGCTTGGGATCCTCTTTGTGAGGTACTTTTGTCGCCTCTCCAGTTGTTGCAGGTGTTTAGTGAGGTAAATGCCAAATGGGGCATTGTACTCAATGATTGGTCTAATGAGATAAGAGTAGAGGGAGACAATGACCTCTTTCTTCCTGGATGCAAAACCCTTAGTAATGAGATGTGCCACATAGAAGGACTTTCTGACCACAGTGGCAATGTGTTGGTCAGAAGAGAGGTTGCTGTCAATCTGTGTTCCCAGATCTCTTATAATGCCTTCTGTGTTCAGTGGACTACCATCAATGTGGTAATTCATGGGAACTAGATTTTTTCCAAAGGGGACTACCACACATTTTTTTGCACTGAGCTTAAGACCATGGTTCTAATACCAGTCATTGGTCTCAGTGAGGTCATTCTGTAGGGTGTCAACATCACTTGCGGGGTTAATAATAGCTCCCAACTTGCAATCGTCTGTGAACTTTGTCAGTCAGAGTCCCTTCGTGTTGGCCTGGACTTCAGAGAAGTAGATACCAAACAGGAGAGGACGCAGGACTGAACCCTGTGAGACTCCACTCATGATGGGTCGGCAGTCTGACTTGGAGTCAGCTACTTTCACACTGTGGGTTCTACCTGTGAGTCAGTTTGCAACCTACCTAGTGATGTAGGGGTTGATGCCTACCTTAGTGAGTTTTTCTATGATTGCTGAGTAGGGAATGGTGTCAAAGGCCTTGGCCAGATCAAGGTAGACCATATGAATCACCTTGCCTTCATCCACAGCTCTGGTGACTGACTCAAAGAACTCGACCAGGTTGAGGAGGCATGATCTACCCTTCACAAAACCAAACTGTGTGGGATCCAAAGTTTGGAGATTCCCTATATCCTTGTTTTTTAGGTCCATGATGATGCGTTCCATAGCTTTGCATATCAGACTCATCAGGCTAATAAGGTGATAGTTCCCAGGGTCTGTAGTTGCTCCTTCTTTGTGGAGAGGGATGACTGTAGCATTGCACCATTCAGTAGGGAAAAAGCCCGAGGTGAGGCTGTGATTGAACAGGGCACACAGGTGAGGTGCCAGTTCACACTTTAGTTCATGTAGAACACAGCCAGGGATATTGTCAGGTCCCATAGAAGCTGTATTCTTGGCATTGGACAGTGATGTTTTAACCTGTGAAGCAGTAATACTGGGTGCCTGGCAATCTACTGGTATTGTGACTGGTCCTTTGGGGGGTAAAGTTGGCACTGAAGCTGTCGGCCAGTATACTTGGAATATTTGTTAGCTCTGTATAGGAGGTACCATTGTGCAGTAGCTCAGATCAAATCTTGGTATTGCCGTGGAGATTCTTTACATAACTATAGAAGGCCTTGTGGTTGTCTTTACTATCTGCTGCAATTATGTTTTCATAGCTAGCTTTAGAAGATTTGATGAGGGATCTCAACTTTTTGTTGAGGCTGATAAGGGAGTTTTTTCCAGTTTTGGGACTTCACCTTATTCCGCATCAGTTTCCTCCTTCTCTTGCAGAGTTTGTTTATGGCAGGGGACCACCAGCTTGGCTTCCTTTTTATGGAGTAGAGCATCTTGGTTTTATTCAGTATGGCAAGATCCATGCATTTGTGTACGTGTTCATACAGTGCATTGGTGTATGATTCAGTGGTCATGCCACTATTCTCCATTTGCATGGGTGCTGTAAATTTAGCCACCTCTGTTTTTAGGAGCCCAAAGTTAGCTTTGGAGAAGTTTTTCATGGTGGTAACCTTTGCAGAGGGGTGGGGGGTGGGAGGGATATGGATTTCCAAGGTGATTAGTTTGTGGTTGGATCTAACCAGGGAGAAGTTAACTATTGGTATAGAGCAATGGTTGCCCATGTTAGTAATGATCAGGTCAAGGTTTCCTGGGTACTTCCAATATGAGTAAACAAAGGTAAACCCACTAAAAATCAAAAGCCTCTGAACAGCAGTCTTCAAAAAAATCAGCCAACCCCACAAAAAAATGTTTTTTAGTATTTTTGTGTTTGGGCGGGCAAACCCCTTGATGTAGGGGGCAAGCCCCCTCCCCCTGAACTTATGTATAGCAACTCCATGGTCACATCATCTTGAAGAAAGGGGGAATTCCCTGAAAAGAGCAACACTACTCACACAACTCACTGACAATGATTTCCTGTGGAGGAGCTCTGATCCTCTTTGGGTTAGATTTTGAGTGAACAATATTTAAGAATTTAATATTTGTACACTAATAGGTTACTCTTCCTGGACATACCTGTGTCTGTTCAGCTTGTTTTTCTTACTATTCTTTGTATTTTTAGTCCAATGTGGTTGCTTATATGTGCAGTGACTAATCAGTAACAATCACTTAAAAACCCGAAGTCTGTTTCACATCATACACTGAGGACCAGATTCCAGAATGACTTAGTGGTAGAGTAACAAACAACACTGAGCAATTACTCCATGCATCAGTCCAAAAGATAGGGCTCCACCAGACCTCATTCAGTGTATAGTAGTGGGGACTGTAAGAGTTCTATGTCTGATTTCAAAAAGAGAACCAGTCTCCTCACACTTAAATAATTTGGCATTTGTAGCAGTTGGCAGGGTGCACCACATGCATGCACTTATGTTTTCCTGGTGCTGAACTAGGTCCTGAGGCTTCACCATTCTTGATGAGGCTTCAATACCTAATTCCACATAGTGGTGGAGTTGTACTGTAGGTTTCAGGGGTTGTGAGGGAGAGACAGGAATTGTGCATATGCACAGCTGTGTATAGCTTGACTCCCTTGGGGATGACTCAAAGCATTCATTTGACAAAATTAGTAGAATTTCTGTGGTGGTCAAGTGGTCCTCCAAATGTACCTCCCTCCCTGCAGCACTTTGTCTGGCATACACATGGAACTGCTTGTGCTAGAGAATATTGGATGGACTTGGCAGTCCAGCTGCATCCTCAGATATGTTTGGGCTAAGATCAGGAGTAGTGGTTATCAACATAGCATGCTTTGGATTCTCATTACTTATTCTTGCTGTAGTGAGACTCCATTCAGTTCAATAACTTGACATTGTGAGCTATTGAAATGAATAACCACCAAATCCCCCCAAGATGATGTTATCTTGGGGGGGGGGGTGAATTGAATGGTTTAGTGTAGTGTCAGTGAACAGCCTCCCTCATCTCACGTTTGCTATGCTGTTTTTTTGGAGTCTAGCCCTACATATTCTGAACACTGTTTCACATCCTCACATCAGGGACTATATTATGTGATCGAAACCCTAGGTTATTGAATACCTAAAGGTTGATCACTAAGTATCTAACCCTTAAGATCGAAAACAGCCATTTCCACATAGGGAAACAATGCCGTTGGCCAAAAAAAAAAAAGTTTTAAACAGAAATGATGTAGGGGAGCTGTGCACCCCACACACCCCCTAACTAAATATACCAACTGAGAGATCACTCTACAGCGGAGAAAGAACAAAATCCATGTAATGGCCAAATGACTCGTTTCCCTGTATGGAAATGGTCATTCGTAATTTTCAGACTTCGACATTTAGTGATCAACCTTTAGGTGCTCAATAATTTAAACCCCGGGATTCATGAAGCTCGGCGCAAGGCCGGCGTTAGGCTTGCACTAACCGTGTGGCATGAAGATGGCGCAGTAGCACCAAATGCATATTAATGAAGGTGCGCTGCCGCCACAGCCATGTGCATAGAAAATGAGCGCGAGTGCATAGGGCGTGTCGAAGTGCCGCATGGAGGCATGGAAATGTCAGCTGTCGACGTGCAACCTAAAACGCTTGCATATAACAATTTGCATGCAATAGTAATCACATCTGTCCATGGATACTGAAACGTATGCAAAGCATGCAAGACAGTTCCTGCGAACACAAAATTAAGAAGCAAACACAAATGCACGGTAGGGAATAATGGGTCCCCATCCCTCAAACAAATGACATTGAAAACCATGTGCCCATAGTCCAACGTAGTGTAGATAGTTATACCAAGTGGAAGTGAAATGCATCATGTTAGCGCGCCGCCAATAGCTACGTCCAGCCCAATGGTCAGGGTCACCAGCTGTCCCACATTGTGAGGGAGAGTACACAGCTGGGCAGATGTGTCCATAACAAAACCACGATAAATGTAAATATCTAGCAACCGTATGACAGAATTATATCCCACAACACATACAATAGGTATGTCCATATTCAACATACCATATGTGACAAGAAATAGAATAAGCAAGAAAACGAAACAGAAGGAGCATACAAACTGCTACAACAGTAGGGCAACATGTAGGCTTAAAGGAAAAGTATTATCCATAGCGTTGACTGTGGGTATGTGTTGTCCAGTACAATCAGATATGTGTCCAGAATATATCCCATCCTGGACATAGGAAAAGGTGGCACCCTACCGATGATCAGAGCAGTCTGCCAACATCCGCACATATGCGGTCCAAGCCGTACTTGTCAGGATGTGTCACAGTTGAATGGGTATTACCCGGGTGTACCAACCATGTCATGAAAGTTAAGTATGGGCATGTACCTATGTGCATGATGTATAGCATGTGGAAGGTGAAACATGCCAGGGTAGTCCACACAACCATACAGGTACCTGACATATGTAGTGTATGCAATGTGTTACCTTGACCGTGTCATGGGCCATCAACCAAAGCAGTGATGGATGGAGTGTCAGGAATATGTGTGTGTGGGGGATGGGTAATGGTATAATCCTCAAAGGCAAGACTGTGTTGTATGCAGAATAGGTGAACTGGAGGTGTATGAGGGAGCAGCGGGTGAATCAGAAAGAAAAACAAAGAATATGTATACACATCTGCAATACAACCTGACAGGCCATACTGTAGAACACAATCCCACAAACATATGAATATTAAAATGTGTGATACAAATGTACAGAAATGTCACTGGCACATACCCACAGAATGGTCCTGATGGAACCGGCCCATTCAAATACAACACACCTGGATGCATAATAGAATGCCCATCATCCCCTCCACAGCACACAACCTGCCCCCCATACCTGAATGTCCACCAAATCCAGCCATACTTGGCCTACTCGCTTGGCGCAGCCACATCTACACATAGTGACCACTACTCATATGTAGTAGGCAGTGTCACTGTAGGCAGTTTCAGGATTGCAAACTATGTATCCCTTACATGTAAAACCCCCAACACATTTTCGTAAAGCCAAAAGAATGGTCGGTATTGGTCTTGTTAAATTTTTGGATATCCCTCATGGGATAAGTAACTTGTGTAAACATCAGAATGGGTATCAAGACACGATGTCCAGTCCTGTAGACATTTGGACACAAGTTTGAATGTGCAGTAGTGGTGCACGAGACTGTCCAGCCCTAGACGGTCATGCAGAACCTACTACCCAGGGTCAAACACCTGCCCGTGACGCACATGTCCCCACATGAATAATCGAGAGAATATATTGTACACATTTGCATAGTGGCACTTGGAAATAGGGTTAAGAAGGCACTGACATAAACAGGGTACCCCCTGATCCACTGTGTGAGAGACAGTCACTGTGTGGGTAGGTGTGTCCTGACCAACAATGATACAATGCCAAATGTCCTGTGATTGTAGGAAATAACTATGTACCATACTGCATGTAACAGTTGCCTAAAGCAGTCATGTCAGGATAGAAAATACGTAATTCGTACAAGAAACAGACTAACAACTAAAGTGATAAAGGTATAGGCTCTCAGCTAGGAAAATAATGAATGTTCTAAACCTGCACTGACCGTGGGTATGTGTTGGCCTAAACAATCTGGTGTCCCCAGAATATATCCCAACCTGTACATATGACAATGTGTCAACCCTACCAATGGTCAGAGAATTCGCACAATAACTGGCCAGCCTCTTAATCACTCACAAAGCCAGTGACCTTTGGAGCAAAGGTGTTGAATGAGAATGAGAATGACTAATTACAACAACTGAGTAATAGATGCATTTAACTGCAGAAAATAAGTAGTAATATGAATCTGTCAACATGTTCCAAGTTAATAGTACTAAAATGGTAGAAGTGTCCGTGATTGTCCCTGATTTGTCATAGCCTTGTCCCTGTCACTGTAGAAACTAGTCCCCGAGTATCACAGAGGTCCATACTCATATGTACACCAACCAACTGTCACATTTGTTGACAGGACTATTGCATACCTGTAGTGAATTTATAACTGATGTCCAGAATAATATTCATTGTATATATAAATGAATGAAACACGTGGAAACCCCCACCCTGTATTAGGTAGTGGAACCACTCCCTGCCCTATATTATGTAGTGCCGACCTAATAATGTGGTCAGAGGTGCCCAAACACCTGCATCTGTAAACACAGGTAGAATGTTAAAATCTGGACTAACTCTTCCATGTGCTACATCTGATATTTGAACAGGTACACGGCAGTTCTAGTCACCAGATGGACAAGCCTAAACCCTGACCAGCACATGAACACCCTGACAATCAAACACACGTATGTGCGAGGACTATAAGCGTAGGAGTTCTGAATATTCTTGGAGTGAGTAGACATGCAGCACGGGTCCAGAGCAGTAGGAAATAGGGAATGTCGGAAGTGTAGTACTGCGGTTTTCCCAGCAGGAGAATGGATGCCTGCTGTGTAAGTGAAGTGGTGAGGCATATGTCAGAGTAGCTATGAACCATGGGTATACATATAAATGAGGCAGAACAACAATAGTGTAGTGGTTAGAGCATCTGCCTAATGTAAAGGCATTCCCGGTTCAAGTACGACTATAGCACATATTAATTTATTGTGTAATGAATGCCTCTGTGCTGTAAAGCCAACATTTATACATGTAAAGGTGACCGCATGTCTCGCATGGGGCCATTAACGGGATTCCATCAATCAAAGTGGTACTTTCATAAGGAATAAAGCACATATAACCACAAAGAAGTGGCAGTAAACATATGTAAATCACAATAAGTAGATGCAAGTGCGCCTGCGCGGGTGCAAGCAGCTTGTAGCATAGCAAATGTATGTTGTCTTGTACAGCTGTAACTTTTATATATATAGATAGATAGATAGATAGATAGATAGATAGATAGATAGATAGATGTGTGTATAGATAAATATCCACAGACATAAAAGAAATATGCAATTTTATATATATATATATATATATATATATATATATATATATATATATATATATCTATATAAATAATGAACGCCGAAAGACGAAAGCAAACATAAGGGTAGTGAAGGGAATCTAGAGCAAGTAAGGTATTATAAAGTGCTCACAGCATATGTCAGATAAAGCTGCACAAGAGTGAGTAGAGTACCGCTATTCACACCAGAGCCAGGGTTATACCAGTGGCCATAACATCGTTGAAGTGCTACGTCAACATTATATACAGACGGAATGTAGTACATGTTGCAACCACCTACACTTGTAACCCGCAAATCGTTCATAATCCATAACACCAGGAAAGGCACATATGTGCAAATATGAATGGATGGGGACCCTGTGAATACACAAGGTGGTACAAAATGTGTGTAGGGCCCCAATGCTCTGGAGAGGGCAATGTGTAAAGGTGTGTCATGGCTGCGATATCAGGTGGATAATGGCTGTTATGCGTGGAAACTCAACACGGGTGTGCTGGAGAAACTATGGCTATGTGATTATGAACACAGGAGTGCTAGGGTATGTTGCGCTGGTTGCAATGGAGCGGCCCATGGAGGTCAGCTAGTACGTAGATGCGATTCCCAGATAGAGCGTCGTCTGCGTGGAGACATGCGTGAATGGGCATATCGTCGTCGGACGTTGTGCGTCAGGGCTGGCAGCCCGGCACGTAAAACCTATCTGCCAACCATGAGCGGAACGGAGTTCTGCTGTGACAACCCCAAACCGTGAAAAGCAGAAAGACACAACTGCATGCAGAAATCAATATGTTGATGTGCAATCTCAGTAACACAAACACTCATTCTATTAACATTAATAATATGATTGTGCACAGAAACAAACACTGTAGCAGGAATAATAGGCTGCGCATATGAGTAATAGGTCGAATGACACTGTATCACATCACACTTATCAGCGGCATCCCAGACATGAAAAATGTGTGACATCTGTCCGCTGTATAATGTGCAGTATACTGATCACAAGTTCACCGGAGTGAAGTGTCGGTGTCATAATGACTAGGGCAATAGTATGCTGTTGAAGCAGAGATAAAACCCAATACGCATGTGTAAGTGTCTATGTCCGGGAAATGTATAGGTTAACGGACACACAGATGTATATATAGATAAAAACGTATATATACACATATATATATATATACAGATATATACACACACACATATATATATATATATATATATATATATATATATATATATATATATATATATATCTATATATATACACACACAAAGATATAATGCATATATATATATATATATATAGATAGATAGATAGATATATAGACACATACAACAGGTATTGATATATCAAAGATGACACGAACCCCAGCAAACCAAGAAATAGATGTAGAAAAGCAACCCAAAGCACCAAGATGGACATGCAGCAACTGAATCACTCGATTGACAGTTCAAAGCGTCAAGTTAGTGCAGGAAATGCAAAAAACCTTCAAGAACTTTGTAAAATCCACCAAAGAATATTTTAATGACACAAAAAATGTTAGCGCTTTCACGGATACGTTACTTCCGCTTCATCAGACGTAAACAGAACTGGAGCAAACAGCTAACTTATATACCAAACAATCATGGAAAATTTAAAGCTGTACACTCACATTCCAAACATAAAAAATGCAACATCAAAACCTAAAAATATTAACTATGCTAGACAACAATCTACTGAAATTATAACAAATCAACAAAAATAAATACAAGACTAAATAAAATGAAATAAAATAGTGACAGTATATAACCTTGAAACTAATAGGTTATTATACATAACATAATGCATAACTAATGATGGTTACTTAAGGGGTCTCGACTTCAACACTGGTCTCAATGTGACCTGCTCATTAAGCCCCCTTCCTTTATGTGCCCCCATGTGCAGTTTCCACTTTAACTCTGCCTCTTCCGTACGGTTGACAATATCGCCTCCCCTCAGTCCTAAGTTAACAACTTGTAAAACTTGAAATTTAAAATGATGGTCATTGTCCAAGCTCAACACGTGTTTAGCCAATGCACTGCACGTATCACCCCTGACCAAACAGTAGTTATGGTCTCGTATTCTCTCTCGTAGAGACCTATTGCTCTTGCCTATGTAAAAGTGGAAACATACCTGACAACAGGCAACGTAGACAATGTTCCTAGTCCCACAACTAGACATACATCTAATGTCCCAGAGTTTACCAGTGTTGGGATTCCGAAAAAAAACAGATTCATCTACAAACTGACACTGGTGGCAATGACCACACTTCCTAGTGCACTAATCAAAATTATTCATAGCTAAGTTGTCACAAATGCTAAGGTTGGGAAAACAAAGTTGCTGTTTCAATGTCTTTATGTTATTATACACGTATCTGGGACAATTCCCTATCACATTCCTAATTGAATCATCTACCATTAAAACATTCCAATTCCTTAGAACAGCATCTTGTACAAACTTGGCATTCTTACTATAAGGTAGAACCAATGGTAACTGAGAGCCCACCCTGTTGCTGACTGTCGGTCTATCGGTCATACTTGAATAGTAGGGTTTAGCTCTACCCTGTCTAAGACCAAAAACATTCTTGCAGGCCCTGCTTACTTGTGTCGTAGAATAACCTCTATGAATTAAATTATTCTTTAAAACGGACAACTCATGCCTGAAAGAGTCGTCCTCAGAGCACAATCTTGACAGCCTAATGGCTTGCCTTCTAACGATGTTGTCAAAAATTTGTGGGGGGTGCACACTGTCAAGGGTGAACTTAAGAAATCCATTGGTGTTATTGAGCCCTGACAAAAAATGCTCCAATTGGGCACCAGTCCCTCTCCATAGGAGAAAGAGGTCATCGACAAAATGTCTATAAAAGACAATGTCAGGGTGTACTAACATGACCTCCCTCTCCCATGCTGCGATATCTGTGATATGGAATTGTCCCAGATACGTGTATAATAACATGAAGACATTGAAACAACAACTTTGTTTTCCCAACCTTAGCATTTGTGACAACTTAGCTATGAATAATTTTGATTACCGCACTAGGAAGTGTGATCATTGCCACCAGTGCCAGTTTGTAGATGAATCTGGGTTTTTTCGGAATCCCAACACTGGTAAACTCTGGGACATTAGATGTATGTCTAGTTGTGGGACTAGGAACATTGTCTACGTTGCCTGTTGTCAGGTATGTTTCCACTTTTACAAAGGCAAGAGCAATAGGTCTCTACGAGAGAGAATACAAGACCATAACTACTGTTTGGTCAGGGGTGATACGTGTAGTGCATTGGCTAAACACGTGTTGAGCTTGGACAATGACCATCATTTTAAATTTCAAGTTTTACAAGTTGTTAACTTAGGACTGAGGGGAGGCGATATTGTCAACCGTACGGAAGAGGCAGAGTTAAAGTGGATACTGCGCATGGGGGCACATAAAGGAAGGGGGCTTAATGAGCAGGTCACATTGAGACCAGTGTTGAAGTCGAGACTCCTTAAGTAACCATCATTAGTTATGCATTATGTTATGTATAATTACCTATTAGTTTCAAGGTTATATACTGTCACTATTTTATTTCATTTTATTTAGTCTTGTATTTATTTTTGTTGATTTGTTATAATTTCAGTAGATTGTTGTCTAGCATAGTTAATATTTTTAGATTTTGATGTTGCATTTTTTATGTTTGGAATGTGAGTGTACAGCTTTAAATTTTCCATGATTGTTTGGTATATAAGTTAGCTGTTTGCTCCAGTTCTGTTTACGTCTGATGAAGCGGAAGTAACGTATCCGTGAAAGCGCTAACGTTTTTTGTGTCATTAAAATATTCTTTGGTGGATTTTACAAAGTTCTTGAAGGTTTTTTGCATTTCCTGCACTAACTTGACGCTTTGAACTGTCAATCGAGTGATTCAGTTGCTGCATGTCCATCTTGGTGCTTTGGGTTGCTTTTCTACAAGTATTGATATATATACATATGCACAAAACAAATATATATGTCATTGTAGATATACACATGTACATAACTAGGTTACTTTACAGCAATTAGGGGTAACATATCTACAGACCAGGCATATGTGACTGGGAGGTCCAATAAATAAACGTTGTAGCCCCCACACTGCCCAGCTAGGCCAGTCAGACATACAGCCAGGCAATTAAGATAAGTACACTGCTACTGTCCAAAACACTGGCAGGAAAGTAACAGTGGGAGAGATCTGCAAGGTCTACACTTTAAACATGGATAACGGTGTCCCTTGTGGGACCCCAAAAATTCACTGTACATGTGAACCCGTGGTTATCGATGCAAGCAGGATGTAGGTGTACATGGAACAGTAGGTTGTGCAAGTGTGATAATACATGGGTTGACAAAATGTATGACATGTCCTGAGACGGGGAGAGTGGGCAATGTGTAGGGGTGTGCTCATACCCCAGCTGCGCTCACAGTAAGTATTTGTCATGAGTGCTGTAGAGGGTTGCCAGGGAGGTGAACCATGGGTATGCAATAATGGGCTTAAGTGTGCAGGTGCTGGTTGGCAGAGATGTAGTAGGCCCGCCCAGTGGAAGTCATTAATATTCTTATGTGGGCGTAGCAGATGCCTATAAATCCCAAACCTGAAGGGCACATCTACCGGATAGTCTGTAAACCATCGGGGGAATACATAGGGACCAAATCAGTGCCGTGTACCTAATTAGCATGGACGTCCATAGTTATGAATCAGAATGTTACAAAGTCCAACTAAACACTTCCATTATTAGTGATATTAGGTGGACAGGTGGCGGAACACAGGTAATGACAGATGACAACATGTATGAGTCATAAACAGTATGTACCTCGACAAATGTGAATGAATACATATGCTCTGTGACTATCAATGTGTCTGGTTAATAGAACCAATCATCTAAATGTGTCCCACAGGGTGTTATGCAGTGTTTCTGATACAGTGTTCATTCTCCCCCATTGGTATGTGAGGTCTGCTAGTGACGGAAAGTGCATAATTTGCTGACCACCTTAGGTAGATGATAGCATAATAGATGAGGTTTACCACTCGTATGCCTTTGAGGGACACACCCATCTGGGCAGTTGTGTCCTGCAAAATGAATGTTATGGCCATATATTGTGTGTAGTGGTGTTAGAAATTAATTTGTTGTATCAGAAACAACTACATGTAATAGGAAACAGTATTAGCAATTATAATGCTACAAGAATAACCTTAACGTATGCAAACCATTGAAGTAGTCAGTTTACTACTGGCTGTGGGTATATGTTGCCTTGACACATGTGATAGCTCTACATATAGGATCTATAGGGCCGCCACCATTCTGAATGGCCAAAGTGGGACCTGCTCTGTAGAAATGTCAGACGTACCAGGGCAGAACATACCTACAGCCATGCATAGTACAGAAATATACATATCAGCACAAATCAAAGCTTAGTCTAGCAGCAGTAAAGTTGCTTATGCTACTACATATAACATATCGACATGTCAGGTATACAAGACCTGTAACAAGCAACCACTACAGACATGTAGAATATGAGAATGTCCCCTAATCAGGACAGTTGCAATGGCTAGAGTATTGTCACATGACATATGCCTAATGAGGGACTGTCCCATGCAAAGTGGGAAAGGTGTTACTCCTACAGTCTCCCATCGTGCAATCTGAAAGGTGGAAAATATACAGTAGGTATGCGGTAGCATGACTCGGCAGGCAGCTGCGTTAACAAAATAACATTCACATGTCAGCATTGCAGAGCATCGGTTCCCATGTATCAGGCAGATGGGAGCAGATCATATGAGGAACATGCATATAATATGATTACGTCACTGGACAGGCCGCCAAGTCCGTACAGTCGAACACCTGCCGTCGCCAAATGGTTAGACATACCCGATACTGTAGTCATGTAGTCCGATGTAATACGCATCACAAGGGATCGCATACACCTAGCGTGAGTGACAAATGTAAGCACAAATGTCGGTGAGCGAGCGGCTGTAAGCGTGTTTGTCTACCAGTATGCCAGTAGTGCACTGTCAAAGAAATGTGGAGTCTAAATGGATATAAGGTGCTGTAACCAGAGGTCAGCAGTGCTTAACACTGTGCAAACCCATGCACAACTGCTCCCACCTGCTGGAATGTGCCTTTCCCAGTCCGTATCCAAAGGCGTCGGTCTGTCCGCAAACAAAGAACCATCCTATTCACGTGTTGGTAGCAGTACGCTGCGCACATAGCTCATGTGAATTAACAATAGACCATGGCATATGTACAGACAATAGACAACACACACACCATACAGTACAGTCATCCAACAGTATAGCAATGTACTGGCAGATATGTTTTCAGTGTGTGAGCATGCCCAGTATGACTGTTATGCATGTTGTTGACCGGCATTACCGTCATACCGTCATGTGTGTGAGCATGCCAAGTATGGTCAGCTGTATTGCATGTGTCACATGTCCAGATAGTCAGTACTGTGTTGCCGACCCCTCCGTTCTACACAGACAGGTGTCATACTGTGTCTGCAGGGTAGCTAATGGTCATGTGGCACTGACAGTTGCTACATGTCTGCATAGTGTGGGGGGACATCCAACCACATCCACAGTCCTACACAGCACTGTGGGTGGCACACATGACTCTTACATGTGTAGGTTGGATGGGGGCACAGATGACAGTTGTACACATCTGCCACTACTGTACTGGTATGCCAGGTACTCCATGTCAGTGTGTGGACCTACCTAAATTGCTGGTTGGAGGGATACCAGTATACGTCAGCTCCCAGCTTTAAATACCAGCATAGTGGTGTCGGATGTCCTAGCTTTCACAACCTACATCAAACTGCCTGGCCTGCTGTAGTCTGTGTGTGTCTTTGGGGGTTGGGGTCATTCATTGGACATATCCATAGGCCATTGTATATCATTTGTCTGTATTGGTCCACACCTGTCCAGCTGCATGGAACGTGTGTGGGCTGTACGGACACACATGATGTTCAGCCCATAATCTGCAGTGGGTTAGGACACCCTGTGTACTACTGGCTACCATTGTGACCCCTGTATGTGCTACAGATGTCATGGTGCCATTATGGACGTGTACTGTCTGCTGCCCTAACATTCGGCCACCAAAGTCTCTTGTATGCTCACATACATACCATAGCAATGGGTAAATACACATTCTAATACAACTGCCAATTGTTAGGTCGATAGACGTACCCTGGGGGTGTTCTGGACCTGAGGACGGTGCTGGAGGGCTGCCTATATCGGATGCACACAGTGCACCTCCTATATATGGCCAAGCACAGGTAGTGTCATGTTTGGCATCCATTGTACTGTGTGCGGGTCAGAGAGGGGAAATCCGTGGGTACCTACTGTGTCAGTGCATATGCCTTGTGTTGCCTCTTTGCCAAGGGCAGGTCATACTGTGCACGGCCTTTCGCCAACTGGGCCCTGCTCAGGTAGTTCCTTCGCCAAGTCACATTGTGTCTGTACAGGCCTTGGCAGTGGTGTTGGGCCGTGTGGCCCTGCCCCATTCTGTTCCTGCTGCAACTGTTACTGCAGGATCAGATTGTGTAGCATAGCAAATACCATAACAAATTGTGTGCATGTAGCTAGTGAATACTGCAGGGCTCCACTGGGTGTGTCCGGATACCAGAACCATGACCTGAGCATCCCAAACACATGCTCAATTATATGTCTTGCCTGTGCATCTGCTTCATTATGGTGTAAGTGTTCAGGTGTGTGTGCATTGCTGATGGGTGTCATCAGCCACGACACCAGTGGTTACCCAGCATCCCCCACTAGGAGACTGTAGGGGATGTCCATATTGGCAAAGGTGTGGTACAGCTGTGTCAGAAGCCATATATCAGAATCATCATAGCTTCCAGTGAAGACAGCACGCACATTCAATCTAATGACCTGGCCATCGCATATGGCCTAGCTGTTTGAGGGTATGCCCCTATGTAGGCCCTACCCCACTCACTGGGTGGTGCTTTGATGTATACATGTGTGCAGGCTATAGCACCCAGTACCCCAGGGTAGTCAGCCATGTGGTTGAAGAGATGCATATTGCTGGTCTACTAATCACGTGTGTTGAGGACATGTATGTGCTCACTAGCATGTGTTGACATGGCATCTGTGAACTGGTGCAATACTCTGGATGCAGATGCCTGTGAGATCCCCATGATATCCCCAGTTGTGCTGTGTGAGGTACCTGTAGCTAGTATACTTAGGCCAACACATACCGTGGTATCCACTGTGATAGGTTTCCCTCAGCCTGTTTGATGTGTCAGGTGTGGGAGGCACAGGTCAACAAGCCGCTGTAGGAGGTCTCTGTCCACCCCATAGTGCTCCACCATCCCCAGCTCATGTAGCCCCTGGTAAGTTACCCTGGGTCTATAAAGTCTTATGTCACCCCAGTAAGGGTTGTTCGGCAGCATACACATCCTCACTGCCCTCAGCCTCCTGCACATGTTGGTCTATGTTGCCTGCTGCAGCCCTTCTCGTTTGGTTTGAATGTGTTGTGAAATGTCCCCGCAGGTATACACCGGTGGTGTAGAGTGCGAAAGAAACCTGTGTGTATGCTGCTTGCTCACATTACCGTACTGTTCAGGTGCGGGCTGGCCATGTCATCTGCTGATTGTGCTGATCATCACCTGTTTGTGCAGCCTGTACACCCTGACTACCCCACTACTGCTTTTGTCCCTCCCAATGTCACCAGGCAGGTATAGACACACCCCTAGCTTAGGCGTGCTAAGGCAGGAGCACTCCCGAGGCACAGTTCTGCAATGTACATACAGTATGCCTGACCCCCCCCTCCCATGCTGTCAACTATATTCGAGCCCTGCACCAGCTAACTACACACATACACTCCAGGGATCTGCATCACACCCTGGGGATAAATGGGATATACTATTGTCAACCTCATTTGCATAGTATAGTCTTCTAATGAATAGTTATATGACCCATACCGAAACTCCAAATTAATAACCACTGCTTAGTGTCGCTCAGATCCGTACACAACTGGTAACAGGTGCTTTACTATCACCATATTCGATGTCCCATGGTCTTCCCAGCAAAAAAATAACCGGTGTCTACACGACTACAAACCGGGATACTGCACACAACAATGTGCATTACCACTACGCCATGGCAGATATACATACATCCGAGGTTATCACGTAGAGATCATCCTGCACAAACATTCAATAGTGCTGATGTCCCCAGACATATATGTATATATCTATGTCTATCTCGGTATATCCACATATATCATATATATCATATGTATACATATATATGTATATATATATATATATATATATATATATATATATATATATATATAAATATATATATAAAAATACATACACACATATACATATACACACATATGTAGATATTGCATTTATATCACAACAGCGGACCACATGACAGCAAAGCATTAGACAGGAATGAAAAGGAAACTACATGTGCCACCTGCATCCTGTAGTGTTGTTACTATCAAGGCATGTGTGTTTTGTTGCGTCACACGGGTCAGATTGTATTAAGGGTAAGACTAGGGCTGCTGACATTTACTCACCAGACCTATTTGCAAATGTATGTGTCGACAACCCAGTGTCTTGGCAGATTATGCGGGCTGTAGACACTATATAGGACAGCAACAAAACACACTGAACACATCCTGCAGTTAGCCACCCACAGATGCCAACACATAGGGTATAACTGCCAAACACACACACCTGCCATGCCTTGGAATCAAGTACCTACCTATCTATTTTAGCACACTACAACATTACGCAGTAACAGAACATGCTACCGAGATTTCCGCATCACAGCACTCCCACAGGCATACTTCTAGGTGGGTGACATCATCAGTAAAGGCAAAGATGCTGATAGGGAGTGTACGGAGAGTGAGCTGTTTAAAAACATAATTCTGTCCCCAGGCAGCTGAAAACACACACATGGCAGGGCTGGGATTTGAACATAGAACTGACTAGCTTATCACACTATAGCATTACGCATTTACAGAACGCGCTGTCAAGATTACTGGATTACAGCACTCCCAGAGGCAGACTTCTAGGTGGGTGACATCATCAGTAAAGGCAATGATGCTGATAGGGAGTGTACGGAGAGTGAGCTGTCTAAAAATATTATTCTGTCCCCAGCCAACTGGAAACACACACGGCAGAGCCTGGACTCAAACATAGAACTGACTACCTTATCACACTACAGCATTACACATTTACAGAACGTGCTACCAGGATTACTGGATCACAATACTCCCAGAGGCAGACTTCTAGGTGGGTGACATCATCAATAAAGGCAAAGATGCCGATAGGGAGTGTACGGAGAGTGAGCTGTCTAAAAACATTATTCTGTCCCCAGGCAGCTGGAAACACACACGGCAGGGCTGGGGTTTGAACATAGAACTGACTACCTTATCACACTACAGCATTACGCATTTACAGAACGCGCTACTGAGATCACTGGATCACATCACTCTCCGAGGCATACTTCCAGATGGGTGACATCATCAGCAGAGGCAAAGACACCGATAAGGATTGCATGTAGTGTGATCAGTCTAAAAGCATAATAGTGTCCCAAGGCAGACAGAGATGAACACATGGCAGTGGTGTGAGCAGAACAACTAGCTATCTACGGAGCAGTAGTACAACACTACATAGATACGAGATGTGCCACAGACAGTGCACCTTTCAAGACAGTCAATATGACCTTCTAGGAATGCAGACATCGACATGGATGCTGGCAGTTACAGTGTGCATACCTGTGAACCACTGTGTTAAATTTAGGAATCCATCCTGAAGTGGGGTATGGCCATCTGATGCTTGGATGACCACTATCACTATACAGGATAACAATGGCCATGGCCATACACAGGGGCACACAACTGACACAAGGTGTCACTGGGCATGCTCACACACTTAGTAGTGAAGGGCTGTCTTGTATGCACACAGATTCTAAACAGGGAAGGGCACGGTGTGTCGATAGTCATCATTGTTAGCATGAACGCTGTAAGACATATGTCTGACAGCGGTCGTGTACACAACGTCTGCTGCTGTCCATCACCTTAGCTGTACCAGTCCAAACCTGGCACAGTAATACCACCCATGGTGTTGTCCTGGCAGGAGTGGGCACTTCGCACATGTAGTACCACACATAGATGAAGAACCTGAGACCAGATAAACACCCTGACACCTACAGGACAACTGCATTGTATGTGTATGCCAAATAGTGCTAGATGTGTAGCGTTCGTAATCATAGCTGCCAATCTAGATCCAACAATGGGGAATACTGACATATGTGCAGTGAGGAACACCTGGCATAAGGTGCAGTCGTGCACAATAGCACTACCACTGTATACCTCAGATACTGACATGTGTGCCATAAGACCATTTCGGACCGTTCCAGGTGTTAGTGTCCCAACGTATTAGAAGGCCACTCACATGTACTGACCAGTACACTCTCAAAAGCCATCACAGATGTATCAGGTGCAGATCACAGTGGTAAATGCTGCACTGTAGTATGTAGCCCTCACACATCACCATGTCCTCGGACCAGCGACACACATCCATACATTAGTACAGCACCATGTTACTCATGACCTGTGCACTGTACATAGCTGTACAGCAACTGTGCAGACTACCCATGTACTGACAGGGTTCCATCATGTGTTATGCAATGCAGTGATACCACTAATCCTAACCAGGTTGGCTGTACACATAATGGGGGCCCTGGGTGTTATACATCTGTAATGGGTAACTGGTGCTGTACACCAGGCAACACACCCATGTTTGGATGTGACATACATGTAACCACCATGGATATGTACATGCCCCAAACACACACACACACACACACACACACACACACACACACACACACACACACACACACACACACACACACACACATAACACATATGTACATAGTATAGCTAATGCTGTTCATCGTGCAGACACGTGGCTACAGTGATGACATGCATGCACATGGAAGGTAGGTCCATGGCTGTTCAATGCTAACAGTACATAAGGTAGCAATGTTAACTGAGTTAACATTCCCTCTGTACTGGTTACCCGTGACAACTATCATAGCATACAACAGTCCATGTGTCATGTATGTCACATGTTCACCAATTGCAATGCATACAAACATGGCTACATGACAGGAATGTAGGACCTATGCACATGTACATGCAGTGGTGTGCATTCATCTGCAATGCATGAGCAGTAGCTGATGTTTGCAGTTTATCTGTGTCTGACTACAACATGCAGTTGCAATGCAGTCCCATCACTTGACACCTGTATATGGTGAAATACTGACATAACGGTAAGATGTACACCAGGTATGGATGAGTGTGTGTACATAAAGTGGTGACCCACCTCTGCAGGTGGATGTTTGCTGGAGACAGCTCACAGGTGTGTCACACGCCATCCTACCAAAACATGTGCAAACAGGCTATATTTCCGGTAACTGAAGGTGTACATATACAACCTACAAAGCAGTCAGGGTGTCACTGACTGTAAAGCACTTGACATCTGTAACACTTAAGTCCTCCAGTATTCATATAGCAGCACACTTGCCGAAGGTAGCGTTGGTACACATTGTTATGTGGGCAATCCTGCTGCATGTCTGTCAGACAACTCAGAAGATAGCAGGTGTTTGTTTCACAGTACTGCCATGTGTGTTTGCCTGTGTGAAAATATATGCCACTGATGGTGGGGAATACATCCCAATTGTTACCCATACCTGTACACTGTTGTAGAGATCTGTACATACTACAGTGTAGACAGCAAGGCATAGGCAGGGGTGGTGTGTGTATCACACACATCAGCTATCTGTATGTGCATGACATGTGGACTCCAGTGTGTGTATGTGTATGTATGTATGGCTGTCTGGTGCATGGAGTAGGGATGTATACTACCATTGAGAACTGATAGGGCCCCAACCCCTCAAGGTGATGCAACCTACTACCCTGTTTATGCTGTCAGTCTTACGCATTACTGACTACCTGTACATGTCCATTCTCTGTGTCGCGTCATGTGGGTGTACCGTACTGTAATGGTGATTAGCACAGAGGCAGGGCTCCTCACCTCAACACTATCCAGTGTGTGTTACAGTGTCATTGACCCCGTGAGTGTGGGTGTGTTACTGTGTGTGTCTGTGTATGTGTGTGCTTACATACTGTAATGTGACAGGGTTCTACTGCTACACAGTGAGTCCCCATGCTATCAACTGTCCCCCACCCTTGACATCAGCTAGACCACTGTGTAAACCCCCCACACCATGTAGCTGTACCTGTGAAGTCACCTGGTATGAATGTCCCATCTCTAGCTACCGTAGCCTAGTACACAGCTCACATGCTCCTGGATCGTTAAGTGTGTAGAGATCTATGGAATGTCAGCCTTACTAACAGTGAGGCAGAGGTTACGTATAGCATGCTGGTATTGCCATCCATGCCTGTGAGTACTCCACATGTACACATCTGCAATTGGAAACACTGGTGCTTAATGGCGCATGCATTTAGACCTTAAGGAGGGAAGCATGGCATCCTTACCAACATGCTGCTACTGTTGTTACCAAGACACATACTATGAACATAAAACAATGCATTCCAACCACAAACACTGTCACACACTGGCACATGCAATGAGACCTTAAGGAGGGAAGCAGGGCATCATTACCAATATGCTGTGACTGTTAGCAAGACACATACTGTGAACATATAACTATAACAATGCAGTCTAATCCTGCACTACATGGTATGTTTGCTGCATGCCAACAGTACACAACAACCGTAATATACAACTTTCTCACTAATCTGTTCACTCTGTGCATCAGACCATATGAACATGTCCCTGCACCGATGGAGTGGATGACAGGGATGCGGCACAGGCATCATCATATGCACAGGGTGATAATGTTTACCAGGGGCCTAGGCTGCACCAGTGGATGACATCATGTGTGTGGGTAGGGCCTGTGATCTACTTGGGCATGTGTGGTTATTATGCCTGAGGGTGTCGGTGCCCTACAGATGTTTCTGGTGTGTGCGTGTATGTGTGCGCACAGTTCTGCCATGTATCGGGCCTACACAGGGGTATTGTTGATAGCTCCAGATTGTACAGACCAGGTCGTACAGCTTACTGTGTCTGTCCATGGCCATGTAACCTGTGCCTGCCAGGGGTTGCACGGGCACTACCAGACAGAGGTACAGAATGGGTACTGTCCGATGACACATGTCCACTGGAACCATGTCCCCACTGGGACCATCCAAGGCCACATCCACGTGGCCTGCTGTGTCCTGGTGTGGACAGTGCAGCACCAGCTGCACTGCTGCTGCTACCGGCACTATGGGAGCAGGCATGTGAGGTGGCTCATTCGTGTAGACCTGCACCAGGTGGTCTAGCTTGCCTATGTCCACGTGGCCTATGCCTCACTCCTACCAGATGTTCCAACACAGACAGCTCATGTTCACGGATTGCCATGCCACGGTCAAGGATTCCCACCATGTCACCCAATTGCCTGTCCAAAACGTCAGCAATCTGCTGTTGAGCATTTGCCAATGCCTGGATGTTTTCATTCAAAGAATGGATAGCAGCCCTCTGAAGCCTCTGCCCTTTTCCGTTCAGCCATTCAGCATGTGCCTGTGCTGCCATTACAGTCTGAAACATGTGTCTGATGACACCAGCTGCTGCGCTCTGTCGTGCAGGTGCATGTCGGCCAGGGGTCCTCCTACGAGCAACACTGGCCATATGCCTGTGTGGTGCATCTGTGGTCAGTTCACTGACACCATGGTGTGACAACACACCTTCCGTGGCCACCACACATTCCTGTTCCGAGCTGAAACATGGTAACTGTCCTTCCTCTATGGCCACTGGTGATGGGGTATGTGTTGGCATGAGAACTGTGTGCAGGGAAGAGGGGGATATAGGTGGGATGGCAACCACAGGCACAGATTCAGCCCCTGAAAACCCTGCCTGTACCTCAAGCATATGTTCATCACTGCTAGAGTCTGTGGGGACACTAACATTAGATGGACCGCAGGAGGGCAACGCACCTACATCACCTGTGAAGGCAAACAAAGACTCTACATTACAATGGATATGCACAGACACACCCACACGCACAGACACACACACATGCACAGACACACACACACGCACATACATACACACGCACAGACACACACACATGTGATATGACAGAAGGCATGCAGCATGCATGTGATACAGCAGACGGCATGCATCTCAGACATTAACAGTGTTAGTTGGATTACATCCCTGGGTTGCACACAACAGCAAGCATGTGTCATAGCAGCAGCCATGCATTTCACACAATCATGGTAGTAAGCATGCATCCCTGTGATACACCATGTGGACCAGCACAGGTTAACAGTACACATGGCTGATGTGAGGCATATGTCCTTGACATTAACATGTAGTATGACATGTAATCTGCTGCTGTGTGCAGTGATATGCATACATGTTTGACACAATGGTGTCCTGACACATGTACAGTGGTGTAATGGTGTCACATTGCAGTGTTTGCTGTATGCTCTACAGATCAAATGCACTTTTAGCAGATGTGTATGACCATTGAGGGTGGTATGAGGCGTCTATATTGCTATACAGTGTGAAGTACAGACACTGTGCCATTGCATGGAATCCTGAGGCATCTCCATTGATGTATAGTACGGAATACACATACAGTGCATAGCCTGACTGTGTGCATACACAATACACACATACTGTGGATTGTGACCCACGTCACTGAGGTGTATACACACTAAACTATGCCGTGTCATGTGTGACAGGTCACCGGACAACATACTGATGACAGCCCTGCACAACTGCTAACATGTCTTAGCTGCCTGTCAACCGTGTCCACACATGGCAGAGTGCTCAATACACCATGTTCCACATGACATGTATGTACCACACACACGAGGTGCACGGCTGACAGAGATGTCTGACAGCATCAGGGGAACTGTATGGCATCTCTGGCCTGATGTGGCGTCTGTGCATGTATGTGTAAGCTGTACAGGTGACAACCTTCATGCTGTGACACAGTCATGATGTGCAACACATCGTATGTGGTCAGATTAAGTGACACCTCCACAAGCTGTGCACAGGCTATTAGGATGTCCAGTGCTCCACATCTACTATATAACCATTCAACAAAGGCTATAGATGGACCGTATGTACACAATGTGCAACAGGGTGTACACACATACACACCACATCTACTGTGTGTTACTACATGTCTCTGGCCATCCTCCATGGCCATGTGTGAACATGTGTTGGCCAGAGGTGTGTGATGGCCGTCTATGTCACCTGTCTGTTGTCCCATATGACATACACCCATAGATGTCAGATACTCCAGTGTCCACAGGGTTATACAGACAAAGAGTTGTATGTTTGGTATGTGGGGAATGTTTTATTGGATAGTGTGACAATATGGAGCCGGACCACTACATGTCTGAGACATTTCAGCTGGCACATCACAATGTCTGCACTCATTGCATGGGTACATTCCACAATGGTGGATCATGTGGGCTATCAATATCCCAGCTCACTGTGTAGTACTGTTTGCATACCCCACATGTGTTGTTATGATGTATAGTACATATTCATACATTGAACAACACCTCCACCGTTGTATGGACAGCTGTCCACACATCTATCAATGAGAGTTACTGTGAGGTCATGTTGTTGTTTCATTTTGTTTTTAGATATTGCACATGGGTAGCCAGTGTGATTGATGAATGCTGCGACCTGTATATCATGACTGGACCATACATTATGTGTACAAGTGTTAAGTGGCCACATGGCGAATAGATCTGTCCATTCACATGCCTGATACTGATAACTGTCTCACCTGCAATGAACTGCTTTCTCTGCAGCACACCAGAGGTACCTGTATAGGGGTGACACAGCAGTCAGATCATTATCCATGACTGTATGACATCTACAGGGTGCACTTTGCATGTTAACACATTTGCCAGTACAATAGCATATACTACAGAGTATGCACATGTGTGCATACACAGGGTAGCATACTATAGTATGCGGCATCTGTGTAAACATACCTTGCATATGATGTTACATTACATAGTGTACAGTGACACATGCAACTACATGGGATATAATATTTCTATGTGCAGTAGTGATTTACCAGGCAACTCCAGGCTCTGTGGTTGGGAGACACCCACCTCCACGATGGCAGCTAGAGTTTGTGGATGCTGTTCTGATGGGGTCCCCAGGCTGGCCAGTAGCTCCTCGGTAGGTGTGAGTGGGGGCTGGGTTTGTTGCCCACCACCTGTTTTACTTTTTTCCCTGGTGATTGCATTGGCATGCTGTTTAGCATGTTGAATCAGGTCCGTGCAATGTCTGCGCACCTGCTGGTAGGTGCGGTTATGGCCACCCACATCATTGACCCTCCTGTGAAGTTCCTGCCACAGGTCATCATGCTGCTGGCCATGCTGTGGCAAATGGCTGAACAGTTCCTCATAGTTGTCATGGAGGTATGGTATGAGTGCATCATCCTCCATGCGGCTATATGCCGGCAGTCATGATTGAGGCATTATCAGTAAGACATAATGATGGAGACAGGTCACAGCATCTCAGAGATGCACAGAGACACAGGTGCACATTCATGTGTATTACATTTAGTACTTATGAAAAATTGTCTTTGCAAATCGTCACGACACTCACACGACTGACATGATTGTTTCACACACATGTAACACCCAGTGGGTATTGGATATTATCACCATATACTTGTGTCACCTCATTACATTGCTCATACTCCATGTGAATGCTGTCGTGATGTGTCCATGTCTGTTTGCCTGTACTGGTGTTCCTACCTATCAGCACATGCCTGGATGTGTGCACATGAATGCTGTTGACGTTGATGCTGTGTATATGTCACATATCATCACATACACTACCTTCACGGACATGGGCAGTAACAATGCAGACATGCACACGGAAACCTTTACTAGCATGTGTTTTGCCACATACATCTACACGGCACTGTACAACAGTTCAACATCCTGCCAAGTATCGCCACTGTTGCACAGGTGATACACATGGGACAATGGCTATCCGGATGGTATTCACAGGGATGTTTATCAACTATAGCATGTACGGCCAGGATCATGTAGTATCCTGTATGCCCTGGCCATGTATGGCCATAAGATGCCAGGCTTTCTAGCTGTATCCAACATCCATGTTCCCAGCAACAGGGTTGGCCTAATGGCTAAGGTGTTTGCCTTACAAACACAGGGTACACAGTTTGAATCTCACAGTGGATAATTGGCTAGGCTTGAAATGGCTCGCAAGGGCAGTTAGCCTAGTACTACTCTATGAACCTATGAATCAGTGCCACATTACTGATCCAGACAGTCACTGATACATCTACCATGCGGTCATCACACCATGTATGACAGCGATGACATGTACAGCTTTACTGGACAGGGTTGCATGGTATGGCAGGAGTATGTCACATGTATGGCACAGGGATCTGTCCGGCATGTGGCGACCCCTGTACTAGGACGGTGGCTGTCCATGACGTATGTCTTTCAGATCAGGATATGTACGTGTAGCATGTCCAACATCACAGTGTTGCACATGTCTTTATGCAGGGTAGGCAGCATGCTGCATAGTGGAGATGAGGATTGTGAAGGCTAGTGATGCCCATCCCAGCATGGCCAATACCCCTTAAAGGTGATATGTGATCTGATATTGGTCACTTGAGTGCTGAGTATGGCTGTCCAATGATCTCCATGCTCATGGATGGCACCCTGTCATTACTTAGGTTGCCTCTTATGGGAGGTAAACTGCACAGCACTATCCCTTACACACAGTGTCCATAATGTTGACCACTGCCAAGGTGGTAGTTAACGGGTACACCGTTATTAACATAGTGGTGAAAATGCAATAAGCTGCTGTCAGATTGTGCACATATGTCATGCACCTCACCCACAAAGCCCATGCTGTATGTTATCTGCAACACTGAGTTAGCTATTGCTCCTAGGTCATGGCCATTCACATTCTCACATATGCAGATGCCACCCATTTGTCTGTGTGGTATGGGCTACAATGACAGGGGAGTACAGCACATTAACCCAGTTTACTGTAGCTGCCACTAGTGTGCTATGCACATGTCACTCAGACACCTTTTGTAGTGTTGCTTCTGTGAACAGGCCACTGCTAGAACACTCCTGTGACATACGATGGTACATGTAGTATACTAAGTGTGAGTGGAACACAGTATGTGTGATGATGTCCACTGACCTGTCACAGGTATGCTTTGCAGTGTGTATACATCAGTACTGTAATCTACAGCTGTACTGCTAACAACATCTACATTGATTAAGGTTCATAGGCTTTCAGGCCATGCTCAGCAGGGTGATAGTGCTGTGCCTCCCATTATGAGAGGTGTCTCCACTTTGTGGGTTGTGATGACTGTTAGTGTGATCCATTCTGTATTTTCACAGACTGCCATGAACCTATGTTTTACATGGCAGTGTATGTGTAAAGCCAACTGTTTTGCCATATGTGTATTCTACGACCAGGGATTTGAACAGGTCACATGCAGCCAGAGTGTACCTTGTACCATAATAGTTATGGTTTCAGGGGCTCTGTCATGTTCATGGATATGTGATTGTGTACCTATTGGGGAGGCAGTGAGTTAAAATTACCCAACACCCTATCTGTATTGCTTATGCATGCTCAGCACTTGTTGAGAACATGTACACACTTCATGAGCTACTAATTACTTTATCACTCAAACCTACTCATTTCCTTCTGGTAAACACTGTTTGTCCTTACATTTCCTGCATTCTTGCAGTACAACAGCTGTTGTACACACTTACCTCACATATCTTGTGAGTACTGTTTGACTAGACAGGCATGTCCAAATGTCAATTACCAGTGTTATTGCCTGTCTATATGATGACTGTGGGCAACGTGTGACAATATAGCAATCGGCTCATGTACGCAGTCAATGCTCACCTCCTAACATATGACACTACAGCCTGTGGGACATGCACATATGTAGCCATGCTAGAGGCAATGCTCTCTCCAACACAGACTTACCCTGACAATCATGTGGGGATGTTAAACATTTGCAGTACACACCACTCATCACATAGTCTCAGTAGATCTCCACTACCACAGGCCACACATAGTAAGAGTACAACATTTGCGGAGCCCCACCATACTACTCTATGTAGGCAACAGAGGCAGCCCCCATCACCAAACACAACACCAATTGCTTATAGGCCACAGACTCATGTGTGCCCGTCAACTACAGCCAATAGGGTGTTATAACATACACAACACACTAGTCATAGGTGACTCTGTAGGCGGTCACACTGATGTCCCACTCAGCAGGCCACACAAGGTGATAGTCACTGACATCTGGCTGTCGGGTAACAGGATCCACAATGTGACCTATGCACTCAGGTCACTCCTCAACAGGTACAATATGGCTGCCATTCTCCACGTTAGTGTGAATGCCCTGAGATGTAACTTCCTGGACTACATGTACAGGGACATGCAATAGCTCTTTGATCTTGTAGCCCAGGCAGGTATCGCCGTAGCCCTGAGAAGCATTCTGCATTAGTCCTGACTGATGACACAGTGGAACAATGGCATTATTCCTGTCAATAGTTGCCTATGCGTCTGGTGTCATTCCAAGGCTATCCAGTATCTGTCTGCTTTGACTAACATGGTCGACAAACCTTAATGCTTTGCCACAGATGTCCTGCACCTGTCAGCCCTGGGATTATGGTCAACATCTCAAGCTCTTGCTGCTCTTATACTGCCTGTTTTAGACACATTTCAGACACATATTCACCACCTGAACAAGTACAAGCAAGCAAAACCTGAGGGTATCATTACTCAATGCTTGACATCTCCATCTCACACACACTCATCCGAGGCACTCCTTATAATGGACCACTTTGATGTCTCTGCAGTGACCATGACCTGCTTCTAGACTCCAGAGAACACCCCTGCACTGACAGGCTATTACATAGACCACAACTTTCAGTCATGTAACCAGGACAACAACACCCATGGCAGTGGTGTGTCCATATATCACAGGGATGTACACACCTCCATGCTGGTAGCTTAGCACGATGCATCAGAGGCAATCCAAGTGCAACTAACTGTGGCCAGAACTGCTGTACAAATTGTAGCTTGCTCCAGATTCCACAACATACCCCATGGTTAACATCCCTCATTTCTTGATGTACTGGAAAGTAGGGTTCTCACAGGAAATACTGATGTGACACTGACACTACCACACACCTAACTGTGATACCTACTCATGTGCCGACACATTAGGCCAACACGGTCATGGGTTAATAAACTCCATTCGGCTGGGTCAGCATATACACACCACCACCAAGGCCAACAATATCGTAGACCTGGACATTACCAACATGTGTGACTGGTGTAACACACCTGGGGTATCCCCTTGTTGGTCAGTTCCGAACGTATGCTAATCACCCTTGTTATCCACAGCACCACACCCTTCACAGAAAACACAGTACAATATTTCTACAGAGCCAACTTCATGCTTTGCATGACAGGAGTAGTAAATGCCATGACACCCGTGCAGATGGACAATATAGTTACAAACGCAGAAACATTCCCAACTGCACTTCATTAGCACTTACACAACTGCATGGATCATGCTATCCCACACAGAGCCATGACAGTACCCACCACATAACGGCTGCCCCTCTGGGGGTCCACTGCCATGGACATACTGCACGACAGGAGGAGACAGTTGCAAAGTAGGGTACACTCCCAGGGGTGGTGTAGCTCCCTAGTCAGCCTCAGTTGGATTCTGGGATCCCTTCTTACATCCACCAACACTAGCTACATCAACATTACTGTGACATATTCAAAGGACTACCACTAAGCATTATGGAGGTATGTCACTACTCTCGATGGCAATACCCACATCTGCTCTGACATACAACGGTTAGGCAGACACATTACAGAACCGACTAATATTGGCAACACCCTGGCAGCTAACTTTACACCCCTCTCATACCCTCATGGGCCCACATCTATACAGGATCAATGCAGAGTCCCTGCGGTCACAACTACGCCATTCAGACCTGCTCTCTCTAAAGTCTGGAACACACACTCCATGTGACCATCCTACATCCCAGGCTGCATTTTACACAAACCTCAGAATGACATGGATCCCCACTTGGGCACCAGATTCACTAGTAGCCTTGTATCAGGCATTGTGGACCCTGACTAGTGCACAGCAACAGTTATCACACTCCACAGAGGTGGCGCCACAATGGACCAGAGGAACTATTGCCCTATACACCTGACTAGACTGTTCTGCTATGCTATTGAGAACATCATCATGGAAGTCCTTCACAGAGACATTGTTGGCCTACACACCTTTGATACCACCCAGGTTGGATTTGTTAGATCCACAGCATGGCTCCTAAACCTGGTAGAGTCCTGCGAGACAGTTACCAAGGTCGTAGATGATGGTAAGGGCAATCCACACAGCCTACCTTATCCTCTCATTGGCTTTCAACACCGTTCACCATTCTGGTATTGTCACTATACACATCCACCTGCACAGCGACCCATACATCCTGGGATGTTATGCACAGTGGCTCATGGACAGGACACACACGATGAGGGTAGCATACCACAGGTCCTATTGTACATCAGTTACAATTGGCATATCCCAGTCCTCAGTCATAGGGACCCTCATGTTCGTTATGTACTTCCCTGAGGTACATTCCAGCACAGACAGACTTTCCCTGAATAGGTTTCCAGACAACTGCAAACTAAGGGCCATGATTGATTCACCAGCTAATATACACACCCTCCATATGGATATCACTGTGACGGATACCTGCCGTCGGTAACTTGGCCTCAAGCAGCATGGCAGATGGTGCATAGACATACCCTTTGGATTACAACAATCACCCTGTGACTGTCACATAGGTGGTGGTCCCCTACATACATGAGACATTATAAGGGATCGTACTACACACATAGATAGCACCCACTCCTTTGATAACCTATTGCCAAGAGGGCATGGATATCCTTCTACATGGCCACCGTAACCTGTACTGGTTTGTAGCCAGAACAAAGCCTGCCATTGTACCTCTATACTCCTGACTTATGAAACACATTCGGGGTACAACACCCCCTTTGGGGTGTACCTTACAGGACAGCAATGGCTTTAAATACCACAACATTAACACACCAACAGTATTACTCACCTCCAAAGGATGACGTATGCAGAACAACTACTGGAACCCCAATTGTAGTCATTTGCATACTCAGAAGTGACCTCTGCTGAACAAACAAGGCCCATGTACACACCAGTATTGATGGATATGCTCCACATAAGCAACATAAGCAAAGGCCACTAAGAGTGACGTGCTCTGTGATATGTACCCAAATGCTATGATGAGTAGCACATGCTGGAGGGATACATTCCTTTAACAGACACCCGCCATGCTTTGGAGCATGATTCCTAAGTACATCAGACAGGGACCCTCACTAGCACTCTTCATGAGGTACCTCGATGGGTGGATGGGGAACAGACATGTATGCCAGGGATTACTGCAGTGGCTGTACTGTACACAGGTGCAGGAAACAAATGGCTGTGCTGTTCAAAGGCACAGGACAGTAACCTAGGGAGGTGCTGCCAGTGACAACACTGCATTAGGGCTTACAAATGGACTTGGCCAGACAGCATAGTACCTAACTGTGAATCTATGACGCTATTACATGTCCTTTGTGCATGGATAATTGAGTAGCTCTTCCATTTCAATTAGCTATCATGCTGTTACACTGTCTAGTGACTACAAGACATATGTATCCTGTTAATGTGTATTGTACAGTCCAATACACATACCTTATGTTTGCATAATATACCAGTCATGCTATGCAAAATATTTTACTTATCTACCTACAATACTGTACTTTACACATATTTGAAACCATATCCCATGATGCACAGCATAATTGCACAGTGGGACCATTCTAGGCATGTTATTCTCATTATACACCCATACATATGCCTACTGTTACTGTATATCAACATACGCTAACCCCTGTTATGGCACATACTTGTTGGACATACCCTACCACCAACAGCGGCTGGAGTGCAATTGTTATGTCTAAAGCCCTTATGTAGCATCCCTCGTGGTGTCTGGGGTGTTTACCTTCTGGCCCACAGCAGCACACACAATTTCTACAAGCGTTACTATGCTCAACAAGACATCACTACATAATACCTTTTCCCACTGTCTGCATTGTGTACACTTTCATTTATACAGCACAGGCACTACATACACTAACATACTGAGTGTTCTACATACCTTCTTAGTGGTCCGAGTATACAATACTATCTGTGTTACACCTTTCCTCTTTAAACGATTCAATGGTATGAGCATACGATTTGAATGTATGGCAAGCCCTCGTTTTATACGTGGATACCTGTAACATGTGGTATCCTGCCACCAATTGGTGTTCTGGAGTAAATTATTAAATGCACATCAGCTGTGCAGCTACTCCATTGGCTAATTACATGGCAACAGTGGTGTATAATTGAATACTCCTCTTGGGCATTGTCCTTTTGCCCTACCTTCGAGGGAGACGGTCTGGATGTATTATATTGTGATAAATTGCAACAGCTATATGGAGAGACCCAGATACTTTGAAATCATGTCCCCCGTGGATTGTGTGTGACGGCTACAGTAAATAGTTCTACATGTGAATGTAGCTGTTATCTCAACAGTCTGTTACGAGACTATTGCAAATGAAACCTGTAACATCGGCGTCTGTTCCATTGTACAACAGCAATGACTTCACATGGCGCCATTACAAATGTGTCTCTCACAAGGTATGTTAACACTTCTACAGATGTCATTGAGTGAGTGGATGTTTGTGATGTTATTACAGTCTGTATTGCAATTGTTTCGGCTGTGGGGCAGATGTAGGTGGGTGTACATAGCAGATAAAGGTTTGTGGAGATTGCATTTCTACATATTCCATGTGTGTGGGGGCCCCTTCCCTAATTGAAGACCTGTCATTTAGTAGACTAATACTATGGTTATTGCAGGCTTAGTCATTACACCATTGTTAATTGGTTCCTACATAGCATGCAGGTGATGCTGATCCTTCAATCCCTCCCAAATACATCGATATGTACTGAACTGTTGCTACATGAAAGCTGTCTTGTGTATTTCTGTCAGAAGTATTTGCACTCATTGCTGTTGTGTTGGTGACTCCTACTCTTTGTCCTGGCTTGCCACCTTTTCAATTGGCCATATTGTGACATTTTCTGGGCACACATCAGGGTCTAGAGGCCTACACAAACACTGTCAGTACAAAGGATAGAACTTACTTTTGCCCTACATTGAACCTTTTATTCTTGTAGCACTTTAGCTGCTTATTATATTTCTTCACAAATTTACGTATTTGAGAGATGGACATAACTATTTCATGCGACTATTACTTCATATATCGGACATCACTTATGTACTACAATCATGGTGCATTTGCCCTTTTTAATATTTGTTGTCAGGACACAACTGCCCAAAGAGGGACTGTCCTTCTCAAAGTGGAACAGGTGGTAACCATATGCTTAAGGCCGGATATGACCACAACTACTGTAATAATCTACCTCCGAGTTTGCACGAACAGACCCACGATGCAAACACACACACACACACACACACACACACACACACACACACACACACACACACACACACACACACACACACACACACACATTACAGTCCCACGGAAACACACAATGCACTCTCAACACGAACTTACACACACTACAGCAATCGGAACCACACTTATACACAGTACCTACCTGGACCGCAGCACTGGCAGCGATAACTACATGTCCCTTGACATCGTGATAATATTACTCGCGGTTATACTGTTCAGGTACTGTGATCTGTCTGTCTTTCAGCCTTGTGATTACGCGTGTCAGTATGTAAAGCATTCCGTAGTTGACAGTATCCTATTCATTTGTACCTCCATGGTTGTGTACATGTCGTTAACCTGTCTTTATATTTGCAGATATACATATTTCCATATATATCGACATACATCTCTCTATCACCCTTTCTATCCCTATTATATATATATATATATATATATATATATATATATATATATATATATAGACAGGGAGAAGGAGAGAGAGTGTACACACCTTTCGTTGGGTACATGGCGGTGTATTCTGTTTGCTGAACCCTGCACTTTTGTGTTCTAACCTGTCACAATACACACCTGCCATTGGTATATCTCGGGTAGCTTGGTGGTTGGTGAGTGTGTACATGGCTGCGTGTTCTACTCCTGCCAGTGGTCATTTTACTTCTCAGAGCATTCACTGTTAGTACATGATTGAATAATGCTGGTTTCACCTGTTCTGGACATCCATGACCGTGATCTGCACGGAATTCTGCAAAGCTTAAATCTGTTTTGCGCACATCCGTGTAGTCCTCTTTAAATGACGCTTACCGTCACTTGCCGCCACATTAACCCGCTAACATGTGCTTACACGTGCTCTAATGACCTACATCCAACATCCATTATTCGTGCCATCGGGATTACGTTACGGACCTTGCATGACGTGGAACCGGGTACATACATGACACAGTCAGTAGCTTTACCACTTGTTTATCTGTTGTTTGTACAAGTGTTAATGGTGTTTTGTATGTGGACTGTACTACGGCTGTTCCTCCATACTGTAGTCAAATGTGTAACTCAGTTTGTTTACATATGGATGATACCACTTCATGGTATGCCCGAGTGATGTTTAATGGATGTGCTCCAGCATTGGGAATCTATGTCAAAGTGAGCCGCACACTGTCATGTTCTACACCTTGACACAACCATAACTGGAGAATGCTGGGGTGGCAGATACCTGTCATGGGTACTCCCAATGCTTTGGCACTACATTCCTACTTACACTATATGGAGGCCCTCATTAATACACCGGGGAACCCATGCAGAGTAGGTGGGGAACAGTGGTTACACACGTGGATCCGGATATTGGCTCTGCTCCACAGAGGGACAGGTGGTTGACTGATGGGGTGGCGATAGCAGACACATTTTGCCTAGGCTGCTGCATAGCCTCTGACAATCGGGCATGTACCTACCAATGTACCTAGGCACCTAAACATACAGTATCAACATATGCTGTTAGCTTCGTTTACTGTTCAGGTGTTGACTTTCCTTGTTCCAATAGCTGTTGTGTGTGCAGTAGTTGAGGGCTGCCTATGTAGGATTCACACAGTAGGCCACCTATACATTACAATTTGCAGGTGGACGTGTGTGTGTGCCATTCGTTTTACTGTGTGTGCAGGTGGAGAAGTGTGTCAGTCTGTAGGGGCCTAGACTGTCAGTGTATGTGCTATATGTTCCCTCTTTGCCAAGGTGTGGGCATATTGGGTACGCCTCCATCTGCCTACTGGGGCTGGCACAGGGTGTTCGTGGTATGAATCCCTCTGTGCCGGTGATGGCCTTGGCAATTGCGGTGGGCTGTGAGGGTCTTCACCATTATGTCCCTGTTGCAGCTGTTTCCGCAGGATCATATTATGTAGCATGGCACATACTATGAAGATGTGGGCACACGTGCCTGGCGAGTACTGCAAGGCTCCACCAGATATGTCCAAGCAACGGAACCATGATTTCAGCATCCCAAACACACGCTCTATGATGATTCTGGCTTGTGTGTGTGCCTCATTATGGCATTCTTGCATGGGTGTGTGTGCATTTCTGATTGGAGTCATCATCACAGCTCCAGTGCATAGCTAGCATTCCCCCACAAGGTGGCCATATGGGATGTCCCCCCTGACAAATACCTGATACAGCTGTGAGGCATGCCAGATGTGGGAGTCATGGTAGCTTCCAGGGCTGCCAGCACACACATCCGTGATAATGCCCTGGGCACTGCACACGACCTGGCAGTTGATGGAGTGGTATCCCTTGCAGTTTATGTAGCGCCTACCATGGTCTCCGGGTGGTGACTTGATATGTATGTGCATGGAGTCTATTGCACACAGTACCTCCAGTTAGTGTGCCACATGGTGTAAGAGACGCATATTGCTGGCCAACTCCTCCTGTGTTCGGGGGAAGTATATATGCTCACTGGCATGTGGTAACATGGCATCCAGGTACTGGTGGGGTACCCTGGATGCTGATGCCTGTGAGATCCCCATAATATCTCCAGTTGGACTTTGAAAGGTACCTGTGACTAGTATTCTCAGGCTTACACATACCTTCGTGTCCACTGGGATGGGTTCCCCTGTGTTGTTTCTGGCTCTCAGGCATGGCCGGCACAGCTCCACTATTTGCTGTATGATGTCCCTGTCCACCCTGTAATGCTCTACTATCTCCAGATCATGTAGCCCCTGGTAGGTTACCCCTGGTCTGAACACTCTTCTCCTCTGCTGGGTCCTGAGGTGGTTGTCAGCATCATCCTCCACAACACCTTCAGTCTCTAACACATGCTGATGAATCACAGCTATGGCAGCTCCCAACATGTACATTGTAAAAATTCCCCATCTGTTTACACCGATGGTTCAGTGTTTGGGAATACACAAGTGTGTGTAAGGTGCCTTCACACTTTATACTATTGTGCTTTGAACACTGATGATGTCATAGGGTGTGTGTGTACATTAGGGGCTGCAGGGTATCTTGTGTTTTACCATGGATACTGCTATTGTGCTGCCTTTGGTGTTACATTACATTTAGCTGCCGTAGATTACCTCTTTCCCTTGCCTCCGCTTTTCTTAATAATTCCTCTCCCATTGTCTGGCATGCATCCAGCAGCCTGCTTTCTTGTTTTGTACTTTCCCGAACCAGGATTGTCTTGCCAAATGTGTTCTATTGCCAATCTACTGCAGGTTTGCTTTGCTCATCGATTACAGTTCTCTTTTCTTTCCAATCCGACACCTCCCCTATCCTGTTCTGCAGGTTGCTGCTAGCAGCCTTGTTAGCTGGCGTCAATTGCCCACTATGAGTTAATAGGTGTTAATTGCTCGGTTGTACTCCTATTACCCTACTGTAGCATTTCCTTATTGTCTTCCCCTAAACTTCCTTTTTGGCCTGTGGTGCGCGGCGCGTGAGTCCGCTTACCGGGATTCGGGCATGTTTTCATCCACGTACACATGCACTTTCGGGAACCATGTGTGCTCTCAGCTGAGCAAAGCTATACCTACATCCACGCCCCTGTCCTGCGGCTTTGCTTAGCAATGGGCAGCCCAGATTTGCATTGCTCCAATGTGCTTACAGCTGCAGTGGCACACCCTACTGCTGATGTCATGTATTCCTACAGACCACTCCTTGGTGTTGTAGTGCTGCGCCGTATTGTACATCCTTAGGCCGGCGGGACATTTGCGATTCACTATTACTTGCCTCATCTGCATGGCATTGACTACTAATTCATACTTACTGCGCCGAACAATGTCACAGGCCATTAGCAACCCTTACAGCTTGGTTGTGATGTAGCATGCATACCATTGGCTATTATGGTGAAATCATGATTTTTGCTACATTGCTATTTTATGACATTTGTATATATTTTCCTTGTGTTCCCGTTTGCACACACATGCCCTATGGTTGTCCTTTGCGTTACTGTGGCCATGACATTAAATGTTATTTTGTATGTGTTGTGCATCTTTTCTTATGCCATTAGCTGTATATTTAGTGATTGGCATATGTTAACTTTGTTATACATGAGTCTGGTCCACTTCCGTGGCTACGATGTTCTGTTTGTCAACATGTAAACCATTTTTTTTTGGTTTACATTTCTGTAGGCTTACGCTACGCCTACGCCACTTCATGAATCGCTATGTACCTTCATTTGCATGCTGCAGTATGGCGCATGGGGTGATTTGCATGCCTACGTCAGGAGCTGCACAAATCTGGCGCATGCCGGTAGTGCATGTGGAATTTGGTCGTACCTGAATTGCTCGGTGGCCATATTTGGCATTATGCCACCTACGCTACGCCTGCGCCTGGCGCAAACTGCATGTATCCCGGGGAAAGTTTCGATCATGTAATATGGAACCCTCAAATCATGCCCACATATGTCTCCTTTCTGCATTTAGTTACGAACCAAGTGCATTGCTCTTCTGAGCTAAGACCAAATATTTTGAATCTCACCTATTGTCTTTGTAAACATTTGATCATAGAGAGAATTATACTCATTAAACCTGCACAGAAAGCTTCATAACTAAATTATTTGTATTATATATATGAAAACATGTCACTGGATATTACACATCCTAATGGTTTTATTTATTTATTTTTTTATTTTCTACATAACCAAATTTAATCACAGATGAAGACTGATTGTTGGGCCCACATTTTCTCTTAAGGGTATTCCTTATGCTTTATACATGTACCAGAGATGATTGTTAAAATGTCTGCTGTTATTTTTTTTACCACAGTTTTAACCTGACTTTTACTTTGTTATTCACATATGTATATAATAAACAACAGGATACTAAGATTGAATGGCACAGTCTGACAGGAATGTTGTCATACTGCATCAGCAGCAGAAACCTTTCAAGCACAAATGTGTGCACTGCGTTAACATTTTGTATAAAAATACCAGCCCAGGAAACTGACAGCTATAATGCAAAAAAATATGCCATTCAAAGGATTATATAGTTTATAACAGTACCATGAAAGCAAAAGAAACAGTTTGCTGCATATCTTTTTATATTCTTGACGTGTGCAAATTAATTATTAAAAGGCACAGTAAACACAATGTGATTTAATTGCTCAACATAAAGTGCTTATTAACAAATCATATTTCAAATTAAAATTCCTAAGCAAATGTCTTCCATAATACATTCTTTAGATCACTCCTAAAACAAACAGCTCCTTCTTTTTTATTTTATAAAAGGATTTTTTTTTGCTTTTATTTTTCCATTTGAATTGAAAACTAGACTTATGACTCAGACTATATACAAAGAAACATTATTGATAATGGTTGGTTTCACTTCCAGAAAATGAGTTCTACTTTACAAAGGGACAGACTGGTCATAAACTAAAAGTGAAATATAAGGTGTACTTTTACTAACTTGCCGCTACCAGCAAATTACAGTGCCCTTTTATGATGCGTCTCTGATATGCAGGCTCTTTTTTGCAAGCAAGGTACAAATTATGTTCTTTGCTGTTCAAATCACAAAAACACACACACTCTTAGAAACAAGAAATAATTGATTCTGTTTTATTCACTTATTAGATATATTTCCCCAGTGATATCTCTGCTTGGACCAATGTGGATACTTATGATCCTATTAGTCACATTTCTGTGTTTCTGTACCTATTATTTTTATAGTAAATGCATGTTCTTTAGTTTTAAATCTCCATGAAGACTGAGATGATCCTTCCGTTCTCCACTCATATAATGTGCAACTTTAAATAGGTGGTACCCCTCATAGTCCCTAATTCCCTAATATTTCATGTAGTTCCCTTCAGTGAACAGTCTCAATGTCATTGCTTGTATCTACTGCCTGTTCCTATAGATTCTCCACATATCCTATACTTCTTAATGTTCTGCTCTTGTCTAGCAATATTATACAGTAGGACATCCCCTTTCATGTCATCATGCTATGTTACTCTCTCTCTCTATATATATATATATATATATATATATTGTGCATTGTCTATATTATTCCTGTGAACAAGATCAGAATTCTTCCCCAATTGATCTGTAAAAGATGTAATGCAGAATATAACACCAGCAGCGGCACTTCAGACAGAGTAGTGCACAGTGCAAGATTTATTAACTGATATTCCTTTGAAGTATTTATTTTTTGCCTGATTTTTCCTTGAAAATGCATTATTATATGAAGCTAAAACAATGCTGACTGAAAGCAGAAATGTAGCTGCCAAAGGTGATGTTCCCCATTTTTTTCTAGAACTAGTGTGTGTGTGTGTGTGTGTGTGTGTGTGTGTGTGTGTGTGTGTGTGTGTGTGTGTGTGTTTGTGTATGCGTCTGCTGTGTGTGTGCTGTGTGCGTGTGCATGTGCAAGCGTGCGTATGCTGTGTGTGCATGTGTGCTTGTGTGCTATGTGTATGTGTGCATGCGTGTGTGCACGTATGTGCTGAGGGTAGAACTTGACTTTAAAATCAGACAGAATGCATATGGGGCATGAGTGCGAGTCTTAAGGTTGAACTTATATAAGAAAAGACTGGCAAAAACTGAACAAAACATATAAGAGAATCTTTTTTGCAATTTTTTTTATTTGTTTTTGTAAGAGCCACTTGAAGTAAATATGTTGGTCAGCAGTCATTTTTTATTTATTTGTTAATTAAGTTTGTTAACCAGCTAAGCCCACTAGGCATAATCTTTTTTAGGAATTACCCAGGAACACTGTCTGGTTAAAGGAGTTATTCAGAGTCACAGAGCAGACAAAGACTGAGGGAATCAAACCTCTGACTTCATGGTGAATCTTGTTATTAGCTCGCAACAATAATTGCCGAACTAAACTGCAAGAAAATTGATTATTTATTTCCTTATGTATTTATGTATGTATGTATGTATGTATGTATTTGGTTAGTTGGTTGGTTGTTAATTGATTTATTTTTCAATCACATTTGTTAGCCAAATAAGTGGACCTTTTCCAAGCATGACTGAGTCAAAACATACAATGTTAAGAAAGTAAAAAACAGCAAAGTAGAATTATATTAACTATAAAAACAAATCACATAAACATAAGAAATTAGAAATCATGTCAAGTCGGAGAGTGTATTGGCAGCTGTAACATAAGAAGATTAGGGCCAGATTCCAAAACATCAAAGCAATGAGAATGCATGGCCTCTGCCATCCCACCCTTGCTACTTTAAACAGGAAAATAATTCAACATACCTCCTGGGATGACATCATCTGAGGGGCAATATCCACCCATTCAATATCTCTCAGTGCTGAGTTACTGAACTGAATGAGGGCTCGCTATGTTATGACAAAATAATGCAACTCAATAACATTCTGGATTAATGAAACACAATACTTAGTTTGAGTATAGTACAAAAGAATCATCCATAATACAAGGGGAGTGGCATGACTGTTAGGTCCTTCAGCACCATAGCTCCATCTGCAGGGTAACTGGTAAATACAGGCATGTTGGCTACCATGCCTGTATTCACCATGATCAAGAGGAGGAATGTGGATGTGCAGACACTAGTCCACCATGGACAGTAAATCATTGGAAAAGTCTGGGAAATAATTTTCATTGCTCATGGTCCCACCCAAGCCCTCCCCCAACTCTTGATGTCTGCAAAACAACTCCACCTCTATGTGAACCTAGGTGCTGCAGGCAGGCTGGCTTCCCACCCAGTACTGTCTGTAATACAGATGGATTGTCTACCTCACCAAGTGGCCCATTCATTTTAATGATTGACTTTGCCTTGTATCTTGATGAACCTTGTCAATAGACTATGCCAAATTATGTCAGCACAGCAATCCCAACTCCCCTTTTGCTACTGATATAGCACCGTGCCAGTTACTATTACATATGTTGAATGGAAACTGGCAGCAGTCCTATGTTTTGAAGTCAGTTGGGCTTATTACTCCATGCTAAATGCTTTTGGAATCTGGTCCTAGATATCATGTCAAGAGATAGAATCTATCTGAAAGTGTAAAATGAAAGAAAATTACTAGAATTTACAATATGCAAATGAGGACAGGGAGAAATGCAAGCAACAGGAAAAAAAAGTATAGTGCTGAATTTGCATGTTAAAATATTATAGTAACACAATATGTAACGTGTCAGACTAGTAGAATGGTTTTGGCTATAGACAGCATCTCTAAAATGTTTGCATTTAGAAGAAGCAACCTGTTCTCCATGTGAACTAGTCAGTAAACCAGTTGAGATTTCTCCCAGTTGTCCCTTTCTGCAGCTGCAGTGATGCTATACTATAGCTCAGGAAGGGAGGCATTTGTCTACAGAGTGCCTAAATGGACTAAATTGGGGATAGTGCACGGTACTGAAAATTATATCTTCAAATTAGAAATGAGTAATCATCCAGTACTTATTATTTATTTGTTTGTCTTTGTTTACCGAGAAAGTCCAACTGGATGATATCCATTTTCAGCAGAGGCCCAGGGAGAAAAGCTCCATTTGCTTACATTGCATTATACTAAGTTCCAGTTAAACACAGAGTAGTTACATTTCTATTTACATTTATGCACAAACAGTAGTTACATTTATTCATTCTAAGATTTTACAGAGGTGGAAGTTACTAAAGAGAAAGCCCAACTGCAGTTTAGTGGATTGTACAGGCAGCAGTTATGTGTAAAAAATGTTTTGTCATTTCAGTGAGAGGTTGAGGGCCAGATTCACGATGGCTTGCACGGAGTCTAAGAGTAGAGTAAGACTCCATGCAGCCATCACGTCCGACGAGCGATCCAGGAACAGCCTGCAGGGGCGTGTAAGAGAGCTCCTAAAACGGCTCTTACATGGACAGGGCCAGGTTATGCAAATTACCTCAACTGCAGGCGAAAGACATGCAAATGAGGTAGATTTGTGATTCAGGAAACCCGAACCTGTCCGAGTAAGAGCAGTGTTATCTGCAGAAATGTACTCAGTTGACAACTGAGTACCATTCTGCAAATAGCAAAATGGAGCCGTGACAGCTCCAAATAAAGGTTGCATCCAGGAGAGGAAGCATGCCAATGGCCAAATATATGGCCAATGGCAATGTTTCCTGATGCAATATGAAAAATAAAATAATTTATTTTTTCTCCGATTTCCGATGTTTAAGCATAGCGCAGTGCCACGCAAACGGGCTGCGCTCTAAAAACCAGAAAAATAAAAATTAAAACCCACAAATGTGGATTTTATTTAAATTGTTAATTTACAATGCAAGGGAATGATGGGCTGAAGATAACATGGCCTCCAAGTAGAGGTTGCTAAGGGGGGAAGCACAGTCTAAGAGATGTAACCAAGCATTAGTAGGCAATCCTATGCAAAGGAGGGTTAGGATAGTGAATTGCAGGTTTACATAGCAAATGAGCACAGTCAGTGGAGTGTAGGAGTAGGATAAGGGGAGTAACAGAGTAGAAGATAAGTGACATCACGAGTGGGGTATGTATGAAAGAAGGGAAGCTCATTGGAGCAGAGTTGCATGTGTCAGCTGTCATTTACACATCATTGAAAGAGGTGTGTCAACAGGTTGGCTAGGTAAAGGCAAGAAATGGAAGGTGTATGCCATGAATAACCCCAAATTTTCTTGCTGAGCGGGTATGCGTGCGTGTGCCCGCCTATAAACCTGAGTAAGACAGTGTGCGCATGTGTAAGCGTGAGTTCATGCGTTTAAGCTGGAGTAAGCATGTATAAGGCAGTTTAAAGTGTTGTAAGTGCATTTGCGCTGATGTGCACACGTTTTAACCTGAATAAGCAAGTTGTAATCTGTGTAAGCATGTGTGCGCGCGTGTGAGCTGCTTTGAGCGTGTTTGTGCTTGTGTGCGCGGCGCTGCCCCCCTGAGGAAACTGAAAGGAAATAGGAAGCACAACAAATAGTAGGAAACTACCAGGGAGTACTAGCAGAGCTAGCAGGTGAAAACAATCAGAATCAGGCAATTACACAGGCAGTACACTAGCCCAGCCCAGCCTAGCACTTAAAACTCTGCAAACAACAGTCCATTATGTTTCTCACAAGAGACACTGCAGTAAGCTAATAGAAGTGAAAACTGAAAAAGCTTTACTGAGACAAAGAAATGTTAGGGGCTGCCATTGCTGTTATAAGGCGACATATGCAACATGCTGAGGGTGGTGACAATGGAAATGCTGCTGGACAACCCACAGTGAGGAGACGGAAAAGAGTGTACAGGCCCAGGGTAACCTACCAGGGGCTACATGAGCTGGAGATAGTGGAGCGCTATAGAGTAGACAGAGACCTCCTGCAGCAAATTGTTGAGCTGTGCAGGCCACGCCTCACACACAGAACCAACAGAGGGGAACCCATCCCAGTGGAAACCAAGGTATGTGTTGGCCTAAGAATATTAGCAACAGGTACCTTCCAGAGACCAACTGGTGATATGATGGGGATATCACAGGCATCAGCATCCAGGGTACTGCACCAGTTCCTGGATGCCATGTCAGCATATGTCGGTGATCATGTATATTTCCCCAATTCCTGTGAGGTATTGGCCAGCAATATACATCTCTTCCAGCAAATAGCGGAATACGCTGAGGTAGTGGGTGCAATAGACTGCACGCACATACGCATCAAAGCACCAGCCGGCAAGTGGGGTAGGGTCTACTTCAACCGCAAGGGCTTTCCCTCCATTAACTGCCAGGTCATGTGTGATGCCCAGGGCATAATACTGAATATGTGTGCTGGCTGCCCTGGAAGCTACCATGATTCCCATATCTGGCATCTAATGCAGCTGTACCAGACATTTGCCAATGGGGACATCCCACTTGGTCACCTAGTGGGGGATGCTGGCTATGCACTGGAGCTGTGGCTGATGACACCCATCAGAAACGCACACACACCTGAACAGGAATGCCATAATGAGGCACACGCACAAACACGAAATGTAATCGAGCGTGTGTTTGGGCTGATCAAGTCGTGGTTCCGGTGCCTGGACACATCTGGTGGAGCCTTGCAGTACTCCCCAACTACATGTACCCAAATTATCATGGTATGTGTTATGCTACATAATATTATCCTGCAAAAACAGCTACAGCAGGACCAGCATAGGCCTGGGCCAAACAGCCCCTCACCATTGCCAAGGTCATCACAGGCAGAGCGTGACTCGGAGAAGGAACAACCTGAGCCTGCCCCAGTAGGCAGAAGGAGGCGTGCCCAGTATGCTTTGGCCTTGGCAAAGAGGCAACGCATAGCACATACACTGGCTCAGTAGGAACTCTGGAAATGATACCTCTCTCTGACTTGCACATATAGTAAAAGGGATGCCTAAGTTGACACTACCTGCTTTCAAACATGTACAGGAAGTGTAGTATGTGCATCCAACATAGGCAGCCCTGCAGCACCACCTGAGGCATGATTGCCATGTGTTAAGCAATTTAAAGCAGTGCTAAACAGCATTTACCACCATGTAGTATATGCAAACAGAATCGCACACACCAACTAGTGCAACTGTGGTCAATGTTGAGTAATATTGGGCAACGTCCAGCAAAGTTGGTGAATATTCAGCAATGTTGGACAAGCTTGGTCTAAGTAGGGCATAGCTGAATAAAAGCCAACATGCTCATATTTGCTTAACTGGCCCTTAAGCAGTCTGGTCTGCTCAGTATGAAAATATAAAGCAGTGATGGGCCTCGAACCCAGGTTACTGTGCACTATAGTTAAAGTACTGAACCACTAAACCATGACAGTATTGCAGTGGTCAGTCAGTATGAAGGAATGTTGATAAGTCTATACAAAGTATCTCATGGAAACCCTGCAGGCACAGCATAATCCCTGTTGAGTTATGACACAAAGGTGAGTCCTACAGTAAGAACAGAACTTGACTTCCAACATACACACACAGTATAAATGTTAATATTGGTCATGTTCACACACATCCACAAATGTAGTGGACCTCAGATCGCAACATACTGAAAGGTCACATTGGGCATGCTCACACACTTGAATAAATGAGACAAATGTCAGAAAACAAAACATGGAAAGCCTGAACTGGGCATGCTCACACACTTAGGCCATGTCTGAGTACAGCAGTGGGCCACACATATCTGGCAGTTGCATGTGTTAACCCAGGAACCTCTCACTATCCAGCAATCCACCCTCTGCACACAGTTACTTGACAACAGACACATATGTAATATAGTGGGACCCTGTCATAATCAAATTGTTCTGCAGATACCTAAGTTGTTCATAGAAACTGGGAAAGCAAAGACAATAAAGACCTGCAAACAGTATCAGCAATAAATATTGTGCATCCCGAACATAAGCATAGGTTCAGAGGTCGATACTAGGCTATCTGCCCTAGGGCATGTACAAGCCTAGCCAGAGTGTGTTTGGCTTTTGCAACCCTGTCAGATTACTACACTGTGCCAGTGAATAGTAGGTCACACAAGATAGCCCATGTACATCTAGGCTAGTGTGCCTCTGTCTAGCAGGGACACAGAAGATATCCCAGGGGTAAACATATGATCACCCATACAGCCATCAAGATGTCCCCTGTAGCTGGTCAGTGGGTGGCTCTGCCTATGTGAAACTGTGATCACAATCCGGAGTGAGTGGAGGCCCTGGGATAAGAATCTGTTCCTCCAGCATGTCCTATTAACATCTGTGCTGAGGTATATGTCCCTGGAGTGTGTAGCTCCAAGGGAGTCAGATATCCTGAGGTGGAGCATGTGCAGTAATTCTGGGTTGGGTATTTCTGTAAACAACAGGCACACATCATATCCGAGTAGGTGGTAAGCGACTGAGTATAGCTGAAGTTACTGCATCCGAACTGCACAGGTCATCCGTGTGAGTCCCTACATCTGCTTGGTGAGGAACTTCTGTGGCCAGTACAGTTGCTGCAGGTGTTGGGTAAGGTACACCCCAAATGTGGCATTGTAACCAAGCATGGTTGTGATGAGTATAGGGGCACAATGACCTCACTCGATCTAGATGTGAAACCATATGGGATAAGGTGGCTTATATAGAAGGTCTGTCCAACCACTTTGGCAACGTGAATGTCAAAGGCGACAGTACAAACAAGTCATGTCCCCAATCACCTAACAACTTCTACCGTATGTAATGGAGTGCTACCTATGTGGTAATGTGTGGGCATGTTGCTATTCCCAAAGGGGATGATTATGCAACTAATGGCATTTAGCTGTAGGCCATGGCTCAGGCACCAGTCATCCATCTCTGTGTGACCCTGTTTGAGTATGCATGTGGCAGCTGGAGAGTTGATTATGGCACCCAGTTTGCAGTCAAGTGCGAACTAGGTCAGCCATATTCCCCCTGTGGTAGCCTGTACGTCAGACAAATATATACTGAACAAGAGAGGTCCCAGGACCGAGCCATGTGGGATGTGACGTGTAACTGTTGTATAGTCAGACATGGCACCTGCAATTCTGACCATGTGGGTGCTATCCCTGATCCAGGTAGCAATCCATCATGTGAGATATGTGTCCATATCGTCGCTGGTGAGCCTATGCATAATGGCCCAGTGGGTTATTGTGTGGAAGGGGTTTGCAAGGTTCAGGTAGGCTGTGTGGACAACTGTCCCTATGTCGATGGACCTGTTAACCGTCTAAAGAATACAAACATGTTCAAGAAGCAAGATCTGCCCACAACAATGCTGAAATGTGTAGGACACAGTGTCTGTAGGTTCCCGATGTCTATATGTAAGAGACCCATGACAATACGCTCCATAGCTTTGCAGAACAGGCTAGTTAGGCTTATAGGGCAATATTGTCTGTGGTCCGTTGTGGCACCAACTCTGTGGAGTGGGACCACTGTCGCTGTACGCCATTCTGTGGGTACGTATCCTGTAGTAACTCCGATATTGCACAGTGATGTAATGTGAGGGTTACGTCTGTCATGAAGCTCATGTAAAAAGCATGCTGGGACACCATCTGGTCCCATTGATGCTGTGATGTATGCTTTGGGGAGGGCAGCACTCACCTGTTACTGTGTGATGTCAGGGAGGTTACACTCTGTTGGGATGGATAGTTGCTCCCTAGGGGGGATGGGGGGGGAGACATATGCACTGAACCTGTTTGCCAGGATGTTGGCAATGCCAGTGGGTTCAGGGTAAGTTTAGTCAGTATGCAGTAACTCACAGCATATCAGTGAGTGTCCACCCAGATTCCTGACATAACTGAAGAAGGCCTTGTGATAGTCCTACATGTCTGGTGCAATTGTCCATGAGAAGCAGCCCATAGATAAGTTCATGAGTGATCGTAGCTGTCTGCTAGTACAGATCACAGATGCTTTCCCCGTCTGGGATTGTGCTCTATCATGTAGTAGCTTCCTCCTGATGTTGTACAGCTTCTTAATGGCTGGGGTCTACCAGACAGGTCCCCTGCCATTGGAGGAGTGAGTCATGTTGTTATTTGGGATAGCACAATCCATGCAGTCCACTAGGTGTCCATAGAATGTTTATATAAAGGATTCAACAGTCGGAGCTGTATTTGCCACTGTCTCAGGGTCTCTGAAGGATACCACCTTGCTTTGCTAAAGTGAGATGTTGGCTCATGAGAAGTTCACCAAGATTACCCAGGATGGGTGTGTGGAGGGTATATGTATGTCCAGTGAGATATATGTATGTTCTGACCTTACCAATGAGGGGTATATCGCTGGTGTGGAACATAGAGTCCCCATGTTGGTGATGATCAGGACCAATATGTATTCCCCCTTGTGGCTGTGGTGACTGACTGTGCCATAGCATATGAATTTACAAATTTTAGCGACTGTAGGGTGAGGGTGTTGTGACTTGAGTAGTATCCCCAGTCAATATTTGTGTATTTGAAGTCACCCAATATAATGGTGTTTGTGGAGACCTTCATATTCTCCACTGTTCCCAGGAATGCCGAGTGTGATTCCTGAGTATGGGAGGGTGGTCTGCAGCAGGCAACAAACTGAAAGGCAGTTTTGCACAATGGTAGTTGTATATGTATGGTCTGTGATGCTTTGTGCAGTGCTACTAACCCAGAGGTGTGTATCTGTGATGTATATGGATACCCCCCCTAGTTGTGTTGTCCGTTCCAAGTCCTGTGGTCAGAAAGCATGGTATGAAACATTTTTTATTATTATTTATTTATTTTACATTTGTTAACCGGGCTGGTCCAGCTGGATACATATCCGTTTTCAGTAGAGGCCCGAGGAGAAAAGCTCCAATACCAATAGAAGTACATATTTAAATTACAAGATTCAAAGTATTGTTACAAAAAGAGAATATAGCTTACATATGCAGGAATGAAAATTTACATAGATGTTATATAAGACAAAAGGACAGACAGGCAGTTATACACAAAAACATTGATTTCGTTAATGATACTGGAAAATAGACTGAAATCAGAAATTTTCTTTATTACTAAAAGGAAAGAGAGATTTTAGAGATCTACAATTAGGGAAATGGGCTAGGGATGTGGAACTAGAAGTTATGAGATATGTAGTTAGTCAGGTTCTCGACATGGGCATGTCCATCGTGTGGAGAGATATTCTTTAAGGTTAGATTTGAAATGATTGAGCGAAGTAGTAAGTCTAAGGTTGTTTGGCAGGGAGTTCCACTGCTTGCCAATGGAATTGGCGTAAAGGGCATCCCCACCTGAGTTTTTTGCTTTAATGGTTAGGACTTCCGGATATTGGCAAAGGCTCTTGCCACCCCCATAGTGCCTTTTTTAGGCAAGGCTCAAATTCTAAACCTACCACCCTAGAACACCAAAAAGGAAAAAAACTAAGGGTAATGCTGCTCAATGCCAGAAGTCTCAATCTCAAGATGCACGCACTCGAGGCCCTTCTCAATATGGAGAACATCGATGTCTGTGCTGTGACAGAAACCTGGTTCAAGGCTCCTGAGAGCACCCCAGCACTAACAGGTTTCACCTCATATCATGCGTTCCGGCCCCAAAATCCGGACAACACCAAGAAAGGAGGGGGGGTGTCCATATTCATAAAGGACACCCACACCTCAAGGTTGGTGGCAACGCATGATGCATCGGAGACCATCCAGGTGCAATTAACCATAGGCAAGACTGCTCTGCAATTTGTAGCATGTTACAGGCCACCCTCTCAAACTCAGGAACCTCACATGGCCTTCCTGAAAACATTGGAGGGGATAAATGTATCTCCAAACACCATCATACTAGGTGACTTTAACTACCCTAATATAGACTGGGAACACTACTCAAGCCCGAACACTCTAACCCAAAGATTCCTGGAGTTCATAAACTCAAATGCCATGGAACAACTAGTCACCATCCCCACAAGAGGAGAAAACATACTTGATCTCATCATCACGAACATGGGATCAAAATGTTCAACACCGGAAGTATACCCCTCACTGGTGAGATCAGATCATAAACTAATCTCGCTGGAGGTCCTCATCCCGCCCCACCTGAAACAAAAAGACCACAGTGAAAAACTTCTCAAAAGCCGATTTCACACTTCTAAAAACTAGTGTGGTCTCCTTTAAGGCCCCTGAGCCAGTGGTAAACATTACTCAAACCGCTGAATCACTTACAAATGCCTTCTACCAGCACCTACAGGACTGCATGGATCAGGCAATCCCAAACAAAACTAAGACTCTCTGTACCAAAGGCAAGCGTCCAGTCTGGTGGACCCCAGCCATAAACAAGCTCTACAACAAAAGGAGGAAGCTACTACAAGATAGAGCAAAATCCTTGAAAGGTAAGACACCTTTGATCATTATAAGTAAAAAACTAAGAGCTCTCATAAAATCATCCAAGGCAAATTTTGAGAGAAAATCGCCAAGGACTCTAAAGAGAATCATAAGGCCTTCTTTAGCTATGTTAGAAACCTAGGAGGAAACTCCCAGATATGCTCAGAATTAGTTCAAAATGATGTGAAAATTACTGAACCTACACACATTGCCAACATACTGGCTGACAGGTTCAGTGCAAACTTCTCCCCTCCCCAAAGGAGAGATATCTATTCCAGAGGATTGTAGCCCCAAACATCTCCAACGCCCAGGTGAGAACTGCCCTCACTAAGGCAAAAACACAGCATCCATGGGACCGGATGGTGTCCCGGCTGTGTGCTTCATGAACTCAATGAGGAATTAAACCCACAGTTAGGACAGCTGTTTAATCTTAGCCTCACCTCAGGATACGTCCAAGGAGTGGCGCCGGCGACTGTGGTCCCACTTCATAAGGGCGGTGCCTCCACAGACCCTGGAAATTACCGCCCATTAGCTTGACAAGCCTTATCTGCAAAGCCATGGAGAGGATCATAATGGAACTCATAAATAAAGACTTAGGGAACTTGCAGACTTTGGATCCAACTCAGTTTGGCTTTGTCAAAGGCAGATCCTGCCTCTTAAACTTGGTTGACTTTTTCGAGACAGTCACCAAGGCCATTGATGAGGGAAAGGCAGTCCATACAGCCTACCTCGACCTGGCAAAGGCCTTCGACACAATACCCAACTCAGGTATCATTGAAAAACTCATCAGCTTGAATGTAAACCCATACATCACAAGATGGGTTGCAAACTGGCTAAGTGACAGAACCCACAGGGTCAGAGTTGCTGGAGCCATGTCAGACTCAAAGCCTGTCACAAGTGGTGTCCCACAGGGCTCAGTCCTGGGTCCACTCTTGTTCGGCATCTACTTTTCTGAAGTACAAGCAAACACAGGAGGGTTATGGCTGACAAAGTTTGCAGATGACTGCAAACTGGCGCCATAGTCGAAAACACATCTGACACAGATATCCTCCAGAAGGGCCTCACAGAAATGGATAACTGGTGCCAGAGCCATGGCCTGAAGTTAAACGCCAAAAATGCATAGTCATACCCTTTGGGAAAAACAAGGCTACCCTAGCTACCATATAGGTGGCAATCCACTGAGCACAGAAAAAGTCATCAGAGATCTGGGGACCCAGGTTGACAGTAGCCTTCGTTTGACACTCATGTTGCTAAAGTAGTTAGGAAAACCTTCTATATCACCCACCTGATCATGAAGGGATTCACATCTAGATCAAGGGAGGTCATCGTCCCCTGTACTCATCACTTATTAGACCTATGATTGAGTACAATGCCCGTTGAATGTATCTGACCAGACACCTGCTGCAGCTTGAAAGGCCCCAAAAGTTCCTCACCAAAAGGATAAAGGGTCTCAAAATATGTCTTATGCTGCCCGACTGAAAGAACTCCAGCTCTATTCAGTCTCATACCGCTTGCTCAGAGGTGACCTGTGCCTGACATATAAGGCCATGTCAAACCCAGATTTGATGAATATGCTTCACCTCAAAAATCTAGATCCCTCAGAACCACAAGGGCGGAGACTTAAACCTTGACACGGTTATAAATAGAACGTGCTGGAGGGACAGATTCATCACCCAGAGACTCCCTATGCTGTGGAACAAAATCCCGGTACATGTGAGGCAGAGCACCTCTCTGGTCTTGTTCAAGAGGAATCTTGACCAATGGATGGGAGATTGCAGATATACCCCAGGGATTACTTCAGCGTCACTGCTTGACAGAGGCACAGCAAAATGATAGGCATAGTTTTTATTCAAACTAAAGGGGTGGCGAAAGCCACATAACTATGGGCTAGGCTTATAAATGCCCTTGGGCAGATAGCCTAGTATGAACCTATGAACCTATGAACCTATGGATCTGGATGCTGTTTGATGATCGGAGACTGTTGAGGTTAGTATATGGAGTTAGAATTTTGCACAGTGAGGGAGTTCTATCAGGATGGTTGATTATTTTATAAGCTTCGGCGAGTTGGCTAAGTTTGAGGAGATTTGGCAGTTCCAACCAGCCAAGTCTTCGCAGATTAAGGCAATGATGGGTTCGATAAGGGGAACCTGTAATAAATCTGGCAATGTGGTTATAGGCAAGAGAGAGCATGTTAAGTTCATGTTTATTGAGAAAAGAGAGGATCGGGGAAGCATAGAGGAGGGAAGAGAGGAGATGGGTGTGAGCAATAGTTAATTTGGTAGTGGGAGTTAGGAAGTTTTTAATTCTGTACATAGATCCTAGTTTTTTGTTAACAGACTTTACTGTTTGGGTAATGTGTATGTCAAATTTGAGCTTATGATCAATAGTGACACCTAGCAGTTTGGTACTGGTGACAGGGGTTATGAGGGTCCCATTATTGGATTTAATATGAAAGGTTATGTTGTTAGTGTTTGGGAGTTCTTTACCTAGAGGTGAGAAGACGTTGGGGAAGAAAAGTAATAGTTTGGTTTTAGCTGGGTTAAGTAGGAGTTTTAAGTCAGTGAACCATTTTTCAACTAGTGAAAAACAATGTTGTGTGGTCATTTGGAGATTCGAGAGGGAGACGTCGGAGCAGATTAAGGTGGAGTCATCGGCATATTGTATGCAGGTGGATTTAGGGATGACTGATTGAAGGTCATTTATGAAGATGGAAAACAGAAGTGGGCCCAGTATCGAGCCCTGAGGAACGCCTATGGTATTCGGGAGCAGTCCTGATATTCTGTTTTGCCACAGGACAGCTTGTTGCCTACCAGTGAGGTAGGCATTGAACCAGTTTAGTGCTGGAGTGTCCAGACGTAGGGTTTCAAGGATGTTGAGAAGGAATTGATGATTGACCATATCGAATGCTTTTGATAGGTCCAGAAAGAGGGCAGATGATATGAGTTTGTTATTACGATTGTTGTTGATTGAGTCAACAAAGGAAAGGAGGGCAGTAGTTGTACTATGGTGCGGGTGAAAACCATGCTGGGCATTGGACAAGAGATTATTAGAGGTCAGATAGTGAAGAAGTTGTTTGTGGATGCATCTTTCCATGATTTTCGCTATCGGGGACAGAATGGCTATTGGTCTATAATTTGACGTTTCCAGGGCGGTACCTCCTTTGTGAAGTGGAATGATATAGGAAGTCTTCCAAATGGAGGGAATGTTCATCTCAGTTATAGTTCTATTTATTAGGATTGATATGGGGTAGGCTATTTCATCAGATGCAATTTGTAAGAATTCCGCAGGAAGGTGGTCAGTCGCTAGGGTAGTTGGTTTGAGTTTTTTTAGGAGGGAGCGTACATAGGAGGAAGAGACTGGCTTTAAATTAAAGGGGGTAGGGGTGTCACGATGCAGTTTAGCAGCAGGTGGGGAAGTGGAGGTAAGGTGACTGGCTAGGGTTTGGATAGTCTCAGTGAAGAAGGAGTTAAAGGTGTTGGCTACTTCTTCTTGGCCTTTCTCGAACAGTTTCTCAGGGGTTGGGGTGGAAGTTTTGCCTGGGTGCAGAAGGTTGTTAAAACCTGCCCGGAATTTCTTTGGGTTGTTCTGGTGTTTTTGCTGGAGGCTGCAGAAATATTGTTTTTTGTCTTGGGTAATGGCAGTTTTCGTGGCGTTTCTTAGTTGTTGAAATTTATAACGGTCTTGGGGGGGTTTTGTGGCTCTCCATTTGTCCCAGGCTTGGTCACGAAGTTTGATTTTGGATTTAGTATCACTAGTGAGCCAAGGTGCTATGCGAGTTTTGGTTCTAATTTGTCTATGTGGAGCATGTGAGTCAAGTATCTTAAGGAACGTGTCATTGAAGTGGGACACACTCTCTTCTAGTGAAAGAGTCTTTAATATGGTCCAGTTGCAGGATTTCAGGTCAGCAAGAAATAATTGAGGGACAAATTTTTTTTTATTTCTGATTAATCTATATAGGGGGGTGTTAGAAGTTGGGCATTTATGTTTAATGATATAAGTTATTAGGTGATCGCTGAGGTCACAGGGAAGGGTACCAGTGGTGTAGTTATTAGAGTCTCTGTTAGTAAGGATCCAGTCAATAATACTTTCTTTTTGAAGTGAGTTGCCTGTTCTGGTTGGAGATAGGATATTTTGGGAAAAACCATGTAGGTTAATAGGTTGTGGAGTTATATGGGTAGAAAAGAGAGACCAGTCAATGTTGACGTCTCCAAGAACTATGGTTTCTTGTGGGTAGTTGATGGCTAGCCAGCTCAGGGATTGCTCCAGGTTTTCTGTGTTCTTCCCTGGTGGGATATAGGTTACAATAAGGTTGATGCGTTTTTGAGTGTTTAGGCAGATCTGTAGGGCTATAATTTCTAGGTTTGAGATCATAGGAGGTTGTACTTGGTTCTTAAGGATGTTTAGTTTATTTTTAAACATAATAGCTATTCCTCCACCTTTTTTCTTTGCACGATCAGCCCTGAGAATATTGTACCCGGGTGGGAGGATCTCTTCATTCTTAGTAGTGGGTTTTAGCCATGTTTCGGTTAGACACATGATGTCAGGGGAATGACTAGCTATGATGGCGTGAAGGTTGTGAATTTTGTTGTTAATGCTTCTTAGGTTCAGGTGTAGTATTAGAAGGGAGTCAGTAGATTTTCGGGTTAAATTATGGGGATTAGAAATTGGCATAGTAGTGGGACCTGGGTTTAGGTGAATATCTCCATCGATGTTAATACAATTTTTCAAGTAAACTAAAAATCTTTGTAATTTAAATAGTATTTTGAGATTAGTTTTGTTATGTGGAATCTTAGGGTGTTGAAGTGTGGGGTGGACTAATTTGGGTGATACATTTTTGTCCTGGTAGTTTGAGGGTGGTATATAACTGTCATGGAGATTGAATTGGGAGTTGGTGTGGCACTTAGGGAAAGGAATGCCTATAAGAGTTTGGTTTTCATATATTGTTAGGATATAGGTGGTGATGAGAAGTATAACTATGATGGGGGTAATAGTATAAGTGAAATTTGCCATACTGAAGAAGGGAAAAGGGTAACGAGTGGGGGAAGAGACTTTGTGTGGGGTTTGTTAGAGGGTTGGGCCTTGGGGTGGGAGGAGTTATGGAGTTTGACAAGGGAGCCTTGGATTTGTTAAGTGGGAAAGTGGGAGGGACTATTTGTAGCTATAAAAGTAGGGATACTGGGGGCGGGTGGGATAAGGGGGCAGGGAGGGGAGCGGAGCTGAGCCTGAGCGAAGCGAGGGCGAAGCGGAGCGGGGCCTACACCGCCAGGAGATTTTGCAGGGTCTTAAAGGTAACAATTTCCAGTAGTATAACAACACAATGGAGTTACTAGTGCTGATATTTATAAAGATACAATTTTTCCAGGCTTTGTATTATTAAAGTCAGTCAAGTTAGAGTGTCAGGTTCTTAACAAGGACAGTATAGTTCTCTCTGAATAGGGTACTAATGCTTTGTGTTTACCCTGATTTTTAAGAAGAGTTGAGGCTGCAGGTTTAGTTTTCGTTTGTGGTCCTGATGGGCCGCTGTCAGGTCTTGGGAACCACAGGAAGCTAGGCAAGGGAGGGGGCTACCTATGATACAAGTGAGGGAGAGAGATATGAGTATTAGAGTTAAATAGGTTGAATATTAGTACTAGCAGGCTAAGACAGCTGTCCTGTTTAGCCACAAACACACTCAAATGCCTTCATATTCCATAAAGTTATGCATTTAAAGAGAAACATTCAAATACTATGAAATGGCATCTAATGGCTTCAGCTTAGTTAAATACACAGGAGATACTGAAATTTTAACTTTAAATGAGTTCAGCTCTAGGTCGCTAATTCGTTATGATTAAAAGATGCCTAGAGTTAGTCAGGAACATGTGCAGGTCTTTGCATAGTCTTTAAAACATATTCTTACACATAAAATAGCATCCAGTTACTTTAAATGACTGCAGAATTAGGTCGCTTATGAGTTTTGATATAAAGACATTAAATGTAAGTCAGTAACATTTGCGAGCATTTGCATAAGCAGTAAAACACATTCAGGTACTTTAAAATACTTTAACATAACCTGGTAGTGCTGGTGTGCATATGTGAGCCTGAACTAGGCATCTGTTAGTGCACAGATATCGCTATCCTCCATACTGCAGAGAGTCCTGAGTGGCCGCAATATGAGGGCAACACATCTGGTGTTGAGCAGCATTACCCTTAGTGTCATTTAACCTGTAATGTCTATGGAGGTGGGTTTGTCTTTTGAGCCCTGCTCAACAAATGCACTAAGGTGGTAGCAAGAGCCTTAGCCTCATTCGAAGGTCCAAGGGTGACAGGTGCAAGCTGTCCATAGTGAAGCTATGTGGCATGTCGAACATATCACCACAGGCTGACAGACACTGTATCCCCTATGAATGACACCAATTTGTTAGCCAACTGTTAAACATGATATGTTTGTCTGTATACTGTGACATCATAATTGGTGGGTGTAAGATGCTATACAAGGTCAGGGTCATACTGACCTGGGCTACATGATCAGAGTGTTCCTCCATGTACCATGTCATGTGATCCAGGGAGTAACGTCTGAGGTTTTACGCACCAGCATGGACAATGATGGTGTCAGTCCTGTACTTGCTTTGGAGTGACCTGACTGCATGTGTTATGTGGCAGATCCTGGCACCCGACAGACAGCCCAAAGTGACTATTCCCATGTTTGGGCTGGTGAGTGGTATGTCAGTGTGTCTGACAATAAGTGTTGCCTATTACAAGTGTATTAGGTGTGTTGTTTAGCCCGAAGGGCAGTGACTGTGTGGCATACTGACATTGTGAACTATGTGATATGTGGGTATTGTAGTGGGGTAGCAGTTGTGTGTGTGCCTGCTGTGGAGGTCTCTGCTGCTTAGGCAGAGTTAATTCACAGCATCCGAGTATGTCTATGTGTGATAATGTGGTTTGAGTGCTGTCGCCAGAGGATATGTGAGACTGATATGTGGTGTGTGTGGTTACCTTCACCACCTGATAGACTGTGCCAGTCATGGGTCGAGAGAGTTTAGCACCCTGTATGCCTCTATAGGTGCATCTCACACATATATCTGAGTTTGTCGGGAGGAGGAGAGGGTTGTCTGTGCACATGAGGCAGATGTGACATTGTGTCAACATCACAATATTCACCAGCTCGACTGGAGAGTACACACAAAACCGACCCCTGGGCATGCCGGGATATTATGATGACATACACTGTAGCCAGATCACAGAGGATCAGTAGGGTGTTAAGTGTGTAAAAGAGTATAACAGGGATTAGTGCTCAGGTTCGTTGGTGTTCTGTAAAGAGTAGCTGAGAAGGAGTCCAGACTGAATCATGACACCTCCGACAGCTATGCTATATATAGCAATGTACACCCATATATGTCCTGAGTCAAGGCCAGCTGTACCTGACTGACAATGCCGACATCCTGACAGACAGGCCCATATATACAGACCCACCTCCCACTGACGATAGTCCATATCATCATACCAGGAGATATCACATGTAGAATGGATGGCAGCAAGTGGAATACATTGATACATTGATTCCCAATATGTGTCATGCATAAACTACAGAACAAACAGATCCTGCACCTGAACAGTCAGCTGAGCCTCCCCCCCTACACAGGATGTGGAACCGTTGAATGTGTTACAGCAACATATGGCACTCCACACAAGTGTTGGTGTACAACACACCATGGGAAGTACAGTCCAGTATGCCTATGAAGTCTGATCTGTAAGGCCATGAAGTCCATCATGGTTGAAGTCATAAACAGAGCTATTGGAAGCTGACATACACACAACCCTACTAACTGTGGTATGTTCATGTGCGGATCATGGTTCCCAAACATGCTAGACTGTTTGCAAGGCAGCCACCCAGGACATACATCACTGAACACAGCTACACATGTCTCACATAGACTTTGAATAGCCCTTTATCAACATCCCAGACACATGTAGTACCCACAAAAACCAACAAGCTGTGCATAAATATGTGTTGACATATGAAGAAATGTCAATGTGTCCACAGATAGATCACACAAGGTAAGGATTATGAGTTCCTGTTCAAGCTGTTGACACCCGATGACCCACATGGACCATTCCTGGAATGGCATAAAACAAAGTGTACACACATTACCACGTCCAGTCTGATGATGTTACCATCCTATAAATACAGCAGGAGAAGAGAAACCAGCCAGTAAATCAAATAATGCGCCATGTTAATGCGTCTCTCTCTAGTATCATACCATAGTTAGGTAGGGGTTTGAATCCTGCAAACATGAGTGTGTGTGTGGGGGTGTGTGTATGTATGCAAATGTCTTTGAAAGGAGTGCCCTTTTTGGAGACTGGGAAAACACACTAAAAGAGGTACATTTCTCTTTGGAAAGACTGATGATGTCACCATCCTACAAATACAGACAGAGAAGGGAAACCGCCCAGTAAAGCAAATAGCGTGCCGTGTTAATGCATCTTTCTCTAGTATCAAAACATAGTTAGGTAGGGGTTTAAATACTGTAAAAGCTGACTGTGTGGGTGTGTGTATGTGTGCAATTGTCTTTGAAAGGAGTGCTCTTTTTGGAGACTGGGAAAACACACTAAAAGAGGTACATTCCTCTTTGGAAAGACTGATGATGTCACCATCCTACAAATACAGACGGAGAAAGGAAAGCACCCAGTAAAGCAAATAGTGTGCCATGTTAATGCATCTCTCTCTAGTATCATAACATAGTTAAGTAGGGGTTTGAATCCTGCAAATGCTGACTGTGTGTATGTGTGCAATTGTCTTTGAAAGGAGTGCCATTTTTGGAGACTGGGAAAACACACTAAAAGAGGTACATTCCTCTTTGGAAAGACTGATGATGTCACCATCCTACAAATACAAACGGAGAAGGAAAACCACCCAGTAAAACAAATAGCGAGCCGTGTTAATGCATCTCTATCTAGTATCACAACATAGTTAGGTAGGGGGTTGAATCCTGCAAATGCTGACTGTGTGTGTGGGGTGTATGTGTGCAATTGTCTTTGAAAGAAGTATCCTTTTTGGAGACGGGGAAAACACACTAAAAGAGGTACATTCCTCTTTGGAAAGACTGATGATGTCAACATCCTACAAATACAGATGGAGAAGGGAAGCCACCTAGTAAAGCCAATAACGCGCTGTGTTAATGCATCTTTCTCTCTAGTATCATAACATAGTTAGGTAGGGGTTTGAATCCTGCAAACGCTGACTGTGTGTGTGTCAATGCGGTGTGGGTTTTGCTTTTACTATGGTATGACATATTATGATTACAACAGTAAGTGCATTGCACTCATCAGGTATCTGCGTGGCAAATATATATGTGTACATGTCCCCTCAATCAGTACATAGGTGTGAAGCCTGCATACCACATGAATACATTTGTTTCCATTGACAGGTTGTGCTGCTGCTTCTCAGATCATAGGTCACATATGTATGTATGTGACAAGGCTGTCCACTGTTGTGATCTGTGGCCAAGGTCATCTGTGCCACACACACCCATGACAGTTACTTAAGAGTAGTGTGAGTGAGGGTATATGCCTGGGGTATATGCCAGACATGTTCATACACAACAACAACTGCCAATAATGGACAGTCTTTATAGGTGTACAACTGCCTTGTGGATATGCATTCAGGCCTCTAATGTCTTATGTGATATACCTTGGGACTCCACAATACCTATGGATATGTGGGTACCAACGGACACATGACATAGCATGAGGCTGTATGTACACATTGGTACCCAACATACATGTTGAGGGCTACTACCTATGTGGTACTGACGGGATAGTATGTATAGTACATGTGGATGACTATGCCATAGTCGGCTTACTGCTATACAGCATGTATCAGACAACAGGTATCTGTCTGTATGATACCCTTGTGTAGGATATATGTCCCATCCAGGGAATGCATCGTAGGACAATGTATGCATTTCCAGATTGGGATGGACACATCCTTAGTGTGTTTGCATGTACCTAAGGGGGGTATATGCCAAACAGTTGTGGTCACAGGAATGGGTGGCGGTCATTACCACTGGTTAGTGTTATAGTGTAGCACTGGAAGGATCCAACTGTTACTGAGTTCCCTACGACTGTGTGTCATTTGTCAGGACATCATCCAATGATTGCTTATAGTCATGCTGTTGAGGTTGTGTATACTACCAGACTGCAAATCATTGACAGATATTAACGGTATCACCCACAGCATAGTGTCAACCCATGTCATACACACGTCTACCCATGTTAGTACTTAACTGTAGTAGAATGCATACTGGCCATTGAAAGATACAATGAGATGTTAACAATGTGTACAACAGGGTATGCCACACGTCCCATGTGTCCACTATGCACGTACATGCAGACAGTGCGCACCCATCATGTTCACAGATGTACACTTGCTAATCTGTACTGCACACATCACACACATACTGTCCACTCACTAACACATGCTGGCAACACATTACACTTCAGCCAAGTGTCACATAGGTGGACAATACATACTCAGACCTAACAGTGGTGTAAACATTGCTACATTGACAATCAGAGCTTTGATGCATAATGTCTGCTCAGATATACCTACAAGGATGTCATTACACTTTCCTGTTGACAACTTGCTAATATTGCTACACTGCTATAGTGTCACCCTGTGCATCAGCACCATGTTAGCCTGTTCCTCCGTCAATGTTACAGATGACCGGAGGCGACACAGGTATCATCATATGCACAGGGCATTTTGTTGTTTGCCAGAGCCTGACATTGACCCATCCAATAGACATGTCTGTGTGTGTGTGTGTGTGTGTGTGTGTGTGTGTGTGTGTGTGTGTGTGTGTGTGTGTGTGTGTGTGAGGGACAACAGTACAGCATGAGCCAATGTTGATGTAATGTGTGTGCATGTGTGAGCCCTAGTTGTTTGGTTAATGTGTGTGTGTCTGCATGCACACAGCTCCACCATGTGGCTGCCATATAGGGTAATTTGTGGGACAGCCACAAACTGTACCTGCTAGGCTGTACAGATCACTGTATCCAGCCACGGACACAGTACCTGTGCCTGGCAGGGGTGCTATGGACAGCATCGGGTACCAACCCTGACTGGGTACTGTCATCAGAGGCAGAGGTATGATGACTGGACCCATGTCCCTGCTGGGACTGGCCAGAGCCACGTGCACATGGTCTACTGGGACAGTCAATGGACAGGCCAGCCCCAGCATTGCTGAGGCTGGTACTGCCACTATGGGAGCGGCTGTAAACTGTGGGCCATCCCCGACCACTGCCAGCTGTTGCTGTTGCTGGCATGTGTCCGCGTCGACGTCGCAACCGTCCCACATGGTTCTGGCTCATGGAAGACATATTGTGGAGGGCATCTAATGTCTCCCCCCAACATCTATCAATGACCTCGGTGTAAGTCCAGATGGCACTGGCAAGGTCATGGATGCTGTCATTGATAGCAGCGTAATGTGCCCTCTGCACCTTAAGTCCCTGCCTGGTGTACCATTCCATACGTGCCTGAGCCTGCATTACAGCCCAGAACATACTAGACATTGTAAGACCTATGAGGGCATGCCTGCCAGGGGCAATACGACCAGCGGTGCTCCCCCAAGAACCCCTGGACCTCTGCATATGTGGTACCATTCCAGGAATACTGCTATGGCTGCTGTGAGGGGATGCAAGTGCCATGGGTACCACACTCTCCTGGTCAATGCCAACTGTATGCTGTCCCTCGCCTATAGCCATTGGTGGTGAGGGATGTATTGACAGTATGAGTGTGCGCATAGATGGGGTTGAACACTGTGTACTGTTGATTGGCAGACCAATGACAGACCCTGTCAAACCTTCCTGTGCCAAAATACATGTCTCATCATCACCACTATTCGTGGCAGTGGCTTCAAGTTCCCTGCTGCTTTCGGCCACCCCTAACTCAGGACCTGTGAGAGGAAGACAGGAAACACACTTTACGGTCTGCACATTAACACATGCACACATGCACACATGAACACATGAACACATGCACACATGAACACATGCACACATGAACACATGCACACATGCACACATGAACACATGCACACATGAACACTAATAAACTTCTCACTACAGCACATACACACACACACACACACACACACACCAGCAATCCAACACATACTCTATAGTGGGTGAAGGTGGGTGTTAGTATCACAAGGTAAGCAGTCACCACACACATGTGTCAGCATGCAGAATATGTGTTGCACAAGACCATGCAGTGCAAGTGTAGACACCCCTATTTAATGGCAGTATACATGGCTTTGATGCAACTGTGTAGTTGTTCAGTGATTGGATACACCCTGGAACACAATGTGTACATGGACACAACATTGCTGTGCAGGTATTATCAGCTCTGCAATGCCCTGTGCACCATCACTCACAAGTATACATGCCATGGCTGCATGTATCTGTGTGACACATAGATATCCATGTCTAAGTACAGTGTCTGTGTCCATAGCAGATAATAGTGGGCACGGGTGTAGCCCATGCATGCTATGTACACACACGGGATGAGTGGTGCATGTTGACGTGAAGGAATCCCAATGCTCGACATGGCCAGTGTACAGTGGTTATGGTGAGTGTGGGACATATTGCAGATATGTCGGTGCCAGACATGGCATGGCATGCTACACGACTGCAACATTAACCACCACACATGCCCAATGTGTGTCAAGTGACCTATACACCCACTAGCATTCCAGGACATATATGTGACACTTTGTTTGGATGGTGACTGCTGTGCATATTGTGTATACTGGCATATGTAAGCACACACACAACATGCTATGCATATTGTGTATAGGTGCATATGTTTGCACACACACAACATTGAGGTGCAAAGCAATGACTGCTATGAGTAGTACTGTGGTCACTGTAACTGGATGGGGTGTAGTACCCTGTGCCATCATCAGCATGCATCTTGTGGTCACTCACAGCTACTAATGTGTGCAAGACCACCACCTAGCATGCTGTACCTGAACTGCAGTGCCGTGGCTACATTCACAATTACACATCCACCTTGTACATGGGTGTGTGAGGTGCCCAGTAGGGAGCATTGCCTAACATGACTGTGTTATGTGTTGCAGAGTGTTGCACAGCCCCATGATAGGCCTCTACCCCTGAGGTACATCATGTGTGTGTGCATGACGTGGGATACTGAAGTGTGACCTTACAGCGGGTGTGTGGTAATGCCAAATGTAGCATGTTTTTGTGTACTGCGTATGATAAACGTGTTCTGTTGTGTACAGCTGTAGCAACTATGCATATCTAATGTGCATTACAGTGTTGCCACAACTGTGTCTGCTGCACTGTGCATTGCACGTGATTGAGGCAGCTACTGACTTTACTGAGATTATTGATGTCTCACAGCAAACATGCACAGCATGCATTATGCGTAGGTGTGTTATGTGTACATGGCCTACACCTCACGTATGACATGCACATTTCATTACCAATATTAAAGTGTTAAAACACTCACCAGCATATATCGTCTGCCCTGCTGTCACACCAGAGGGACCTACAAGAATATGACACAGTTTGTCAGTGGCCACAACTGTGGCATTGCTACTGTGAGTGTGCTAAACTACAGTGGAACAACAGTCAACAGTCACAGGTGTACAGATACTATTCCAAATATCAGTATTGCACATGATAGGCAGCACAACTGCTAAACACACAGTACTCATCTCACATATGCATATTCTAACAATACAGGTAACGGTAGTCTACAGCTAGGGCATATTACCTGCACACTCCATGTCATCCTGCTGGGTGGCTCCGGCCTCCATGATGACACATGTGTGATGCTCTTGCTGCTGTAGGACAGGAGCCACCATGCTTAGGAGCAGCTCCTCCACTCTGGTGAGGGGGGGATGCATGGCCGCCCCACCACCTGTGGCAATCTGTTGCCTATGGATATCAGATGCATGCCGCTGGACATGTCTAATTAAATCACTGCAGTGATGGCGTACCTGCTCATATGTCCGGTTATGCATGCCTATGTCATTTACCCGGCCAACAAGATCTTGCCACAGTGCAGTACTCTCATGCTGGTGCTGGCTGGCCCTGGAAAAAAGGAGGTTATAGTGCTGCACCAAGCTGTTCTGTATTTCCTGCTCCTCTGCAGCTGTATACGATGGATTGCGTTGATGAGCCATAACCTTGGAAGACAATTAAACGATATGTGTGAGCAAGACATGTGGCACACTTAACATTATGGAGTACAGATATCACTTAACTGCCATATATAGCATCTATCTGTCTATCAGAGGATACATACGTTCAATACCACATATCAGTGCTCAGCCCACAACTGGCTGACAGTGCCTGCCACACTCCATATAACAAACCAGTATACACCAGTAGTCGGCAAACTGTTTGGGATACGATGCACAACCTCACCCCGGGGTATATATCAAGTTAATGCATGAAGAAATATGTCATCCAATGCAATGAATGTAATGTACATTTACAGTATTACCAGTAAACCACCCTAGTCTTTGATGCCATACCCCTACCTAACATATGTGCACGGTTGTTAATATAGCTGGCATACTGCTGTAACAGAGTATACATGTTGCTAGGTACACACACACATACCCTGTAACACACATGTGATTGCGGGCATGGTACAGGTATCATTACACACACATCAGACATACATACAACACACAAATGTATGCCGACACAGATGAGCATTACCTGTGTACCTTATAGTACTGTGTGCCCCTACTTACAGATACCTATGCCTGAGGTATGTAATCCGTGCACACTACAGGAAACACACAATATTGTGCTGTTTAGGCCTACAGTTTCAGGTAGTACAACAGTTCATATGTGAGCTGGATTCACCAGCAGTACCACTTACTGAGCATACATGTATTGCTTCAGCCTACAGTGGGACACCACAGTCGTACACAAGGAACTACGTCACAACATATGCCATCCTACTATGTCTGCATCCCAATAACTGACACATTTTTCCCTGGCCTCACACCTAGGACACAAACTACCATGACAGACACAACCTCACACTAAGCTATCACACCTTTACAAACCTTGCACGCAGTCAATGTCACACTCATTCCACCTCACATAGCAGGTATTGCACTGAGTACATGCGTGTGTGCATTGTGTCATAGGTAGGTAATACGCTATTGGCCCTAGGACCTAGAGCAGCCTAGCCATATGCTACCCTGCCCTTTGACACACATGTAATGTGATTTTACTTGCTCCTGTCAACCGGATACACAGAGGTGACTCCCAGGGCATATTACCTATCTCCAAAACAATCATCAGGGGTATGTATGACATCTGCTAATGAGGAGCCTTGTTTGTTAATGCTGGGTGGTTTAGTCCAGAGTATGGCATATTTGTGGATAGGAACCTGTACCTCCAGCATGTGCTGTTTAGTGAGGTGACAAGGATTAGGGCCCTAGGTCATGTAGCCCAGAGGGATTGTGAGGTGTTGTCATGGTTGTTGGCTGACTGCTATGGGTGTGACATACCTCTGTATGTCCGACAGTGGTAACCTCTGGGTGGGCGGTATGCAACGCACTCTAGCTGTGGTTTTGTGAGTCAGTCTGCATAGGGCATGTGTTTGAGGGCAGTATTACTCTTTGTTAGGTATGTCTGTGGCCTTTCCACTTGCTGTAGTTGTCATGTGAGGTACATACCACATGGGGCATTGTGATGAGTAGAGGGGAACACCTACCTATATTTCCCTAGATGACACACCTTTTGTGATGACACGTACCACGTAGACAGATTACAAGACTAGTGTGGCTCTGCGATTATCAAAGGGGAGCCTACTGTACACCTGTGTCCCATGTTCCCTTCTGACACCTTCAGTGTTAGGCAGGCTACCACCTATGTGGTAGTTACTGTGTAAGGTGTTTTGGAATGGGGTATGGCACTGCAGTATCAACACTGGTGTTCAGTCCAAGCCTTGGACAACAGGCGCCTGTTGCAGTATACATGACCCCGTGTCTCCCTCTCTCTCTCTCTCTCCCCCCCTATATATATATAATATATGTACATATATACATGTATGTATATATGTACATATATACATGTATGTATATATGTACATATATACATGTATGTATATATGTACATATATACATGTATGTATATATGTACATATATACATATCTCTACATATCTATACATATCTATATATATCTATCCATATCTATCCATATCTATACATATCTATACATATCCATACATATCCATACATATATATATATATATATATATATATATATATATATATATATATATATCCATATATATCCATATATATCTATATTTATCCATATATATCCATATATATCCATATATATATCTATATATCTAAATATATCTATATCTATCTATATATGTATATATGTATATATCTATATATAGATTTATATATCTATAATTCTATATATCTATAATTCTATATATCTATATATATCTATATATATATCTATATCTATCTATATATATATATATATATATATATATATATATATATATATATATATATATATATATATATATATATATATATATATATATATATATATATATATATATATATATATATACACACACACACACACACACACACACACACACACACACACACATATATATATATATATATATACACACACATACATCTAAACATCCATTGCTGTACATATAGCTGCACATATAGGCACATATACTGCCCACCTTTCATGGTGGGGATGTCAATTATGCAACAGTTGTGAGACATATGGTTATGTAATACTATTGCACAATGTTGTGCAGAATGCATCCTGCTGTCTTCAGGCTGTATAGCTGTAGCAGGCCTCACTGCCTGTAGCTCAGTCCCACAGCGTTTAATCACCACATGACATATACCGGCACTGCTTGCTGTCTGCAATGCCACACACTACAACCTACATACATATGTGCACATAGCAGCCTTCAACAACATACATATGTCCAGCCTTCACTAACAGTTGCAGTATGTCCCTTGCCCTATGCAAATGTGCATGTACATATAGATACTGACTGCTGCCACATATGGATGATTCACAGTATGTAGAGTACCCTTCAGACACATCATTCTGATGTCAGCAAATGGGTACCTATCAAACCATCGACAACTTAAAATAACGAAACCGACACACATTTACAAGGTAAGGGGTGTAAATTCGCTACTCAAGCCTACCATGGTTTAGGAAGGGTGGCAGTGTCATGCAACCATGGTAGGCATGAGTAGCGGAGTTACACCCCTTACCTTGTAAACGTCCGTTTTTATGCTGTCGGTTAATTCAGTTGTCGGTGGAGTCAGTTTCGTTATTTTAAGTTGTCGATGGTTTGATAGGTACCCCAGCAAATACATATCTGTTACATACCTTACCTTTGTATTCCTCACCTCCATCTGTTGTAGGTGTTAATTTTTATTTTTTTTTTTTGGTTGGTTTCCTCTGTGTGTTGGTCTTTCTTTTTAGTGTCTGTCTCCTACTGCCTGTTTGTATATGTCTGTCTGTCTGTCTGTGTCTGTCTCTCTTACTTGCGCTGTCTCTCTCTCTCTCTCTCTCTCTCCCAGTTGGTGCAATGATATTATTGCATGTGTGGACAGCAGATACAGGCTGCTTTTCTAGGTATCTGCACATGTGTATGTGACGGCCTCTGCACCCATTGGTGCCCACCATTTAGTAATTGCATGCAGCCTGCTGTGTGGTAATTGCAGTTCTCACTGTGATTTCAGGACACTGCTATAAAATGATAGGTTAGGTAGGAGTAGCCCTTTCAGTTTTGCAAGGTGGGGACCATGCTTGTTTACTGTGGACACTGTTGTTTCAGTCAGAAGGTTGGTATATGTCTCATATCTGAAGCTGGGTTGTAGCCAGTGAAATGCATGTTGTACTGAAACCTGACTGTTGCTTCTTCCAGTACACTCTTCTCAGTGTGTAGGTTTACTCACAACTCCTATTGCTAACACTGGCTACATGGGAGTATGTACTTTCTTTTTGAATTAGAGAATTAACTGGCATACAACAGTAGTTATTGCAATGTATTCCTATGGCTTTCCTATTTTCCCTTTACATTCACTCATTGTAATTCATGTTATATTTCTTTCAGCACCAAGTTATTGTATATCTTCTGTCGCTTAGTGGTACGTCATGCAGACTGGTGAGTCCAAGGTGTGGGGTTTGAGACTGACAAGGGTGTTTTATTATGCTGCTGAGCAGTACAAGGTCCCTGTCATACAGAGTGACTAAGGCACTTTTAAGCAGTTGTAAGCGGGTTTGAGCGGGTTTGCGCGATGCTTAGTGATGCTAAGCTAAGCTTAGCTTAGCTTATTTTACTTTAGCAATACTAAGCTAAGCTTGGCTTAGCTTATCATATATTAGCATTGCTAAGCTAAGCGCACACATGTGCACACTGGTGCAAACCCGCTTACTACTGTTTACAAGTGCTCACTCCTGCTAACCCCTGCACTCATTTCTTTGACAGAAAAGTAAATGGGGAGATAGGAATGTGGTGATAAAGGGTGCACAAAGAGGGGAAGACAGTAGGGAAACCAGCTCAGGATGTACAGGATGGGTGTGGAGAAGGTCCATAGCTGACCATTTCTTTACTAGCAACAGCTGTGCATATGCAATACATTAGGAGGGATATTTGAAACCTTCCACCCCTGAGAGAGGGGTGAGGACAACTAAGTATGTTGTACTACCAATTATGAATATCAGGCACATGCACTGTTTGTGAACTGCTATACTGTCATTAGTACGTTACTCACTTCTGAACAGTTTGTGGTTTGTTTGTGTTGACATTAGCACAGTCTGCTCAGGACAACTGGACATATTTCACTACTTTGTATGCCTACCTACACCCTTAGCTGTGCCTGACTACACGGGTATATAGTACCTTTGGGTAGGGGTGCAGAACTGCAGAGTGCATTATTTATTATCGTGTGATATTTATCTTGCTGAACATGCAGAGTTGCTGTGTACCTGTAAGTCTATAAAGGCTAGTAATCTGTCTGAGTAGCTCCCACCCGTGGACATATCCAGATGGTAGACAGAGGTTAGCCTAGTATTCATTGACTGTGGACCACACCAGTCTTTTCAGCACCTGAACAGTGGCATTGTCGTAGGTGGCTGCTAGCAGTACATGGCTACATCCTTTGATATTTCTGTGTTGTACTCCTACATAAGGGCGTGCTTGCGGAATTCATTCTGCAGCTATTTGCAGAGTGTGTAACAGCAGACAAGCTGATATGCATGTGTGTTTCTGACTCTTCCAGGCCTCAGATACTCTCAGGTATATATTTGAACAGCCTCAGGGAAAGGTACATATCAGTGGGATACACCTGTGATATATTTCAGATATTTTGCAGTTGCGACTTTGGGGGATTCTGAGCATATGTATTATTACACCTTTTCTGACGTGCAAGCAGTGTCTACTCTCACTTATTGACATTTATCATTAAGTGGGATTCCCCACCTTTCTGCCTACTGTTACTACATTTCACAGGGAGTCTGAGGGGCACAGCTAACATTTGTTTGCAAATCAGGGACATCCCTGTAAACCAGTCACAGTTGGGAGGTCTGGCCTTTGACCTATTCAAATATGCCAGTGTTTATCCTGCTCTGATACTGTGTGGGGTTTGTAAGGTGCTACTGTAACATTATTTCCTACTAGCATGGCTGGTTCTCTTTTCACAGTCATGTCATGCAATTCCACAACACTTGCTGGTTAAGGGCCACAGAACATGATTTGTGTTATGCCATTCCTATTCTCCCTTTACATTCACTCATTGTAATGCATGATATATTTATTTCAGCACCAAGTTATTGTATATCTGCTGTGGTGTAGTGGTACTTCATGCAGACTGGTCAGCCCAAGGTCTGGGGTTCGAGACTGATAGGTGTATTTTATTTTGCTGCTGAGCAATACAAGGGCCCTGTCATACAGAGTGACTAAGGCACTTTTAAGCAGTTGTAAGCAGGTTTACGTGGGTTTGCACGATGCTTAGCAATGCTTAGCTAAGCGCACACAAGCTCACACTCATGCACCCCCGCTAACTACTGCTTAAAAGTGCTTACTCCCGCTAACCCCCGCGCTAATTTCTTTGAAAGAAAAGCAAATGGGGAGATAGGAAAGTGGTGAAAAAGGGGGCACAAAGAGGGAAAGACAGTAGGGAAACCAGCTGTGATGTGCAGGAAGGGTGTAGGGAAGGCCCATAGCTGCCCATTTCTTTACCAGCAACAGCTGTGCATATGTTCGTAATTTGGTGTGAAATTTGCAACCTTCCACCCCTGAGAGAGGGGTGAGGACAACAGAGTATGTTGTACTGCCAATTATAATTAGCAGTTTACATGTCCGGCGGACATGTGTACAAAATGGGCAGCTATGTATGGAGCGCAATGTTTTTGTGGGAACAGATTGCCCTTTTTTTATTTTTTTTTTCAGGTGAGAGTGGAATGTGAGGTAGGGGATGTAGGTATATTTGGGGAGCTAGGTTGCGGTGGTAAACAGACAAGACAAACAAGACGCATGCAGGGGTGGAATTTGACACATGGGGTGGGTGAACACAATTGATGGGAAAGGTTGTTTGGAAATCGCAAACCCATGAGCCCACAGATGGTAACAGTTGAACTGAGATACCCACCCATGGGCAGTCACCACTGCACCTTCACAGCCTAGAGGGTTGCTGTGCTGGGGGATGAGTAGGACGGGCAGGCTCATCGGAGAGACGCACCACTCTCACCTCAAGCTGGCATAGGGGATCAGTGCCTGAACGCTGGATCTCTCTACGCACCACAGCCCGGACCCTTCGAAGGGTGACAGGTGACCTTTTTCCACCCACGCTTGCACGGGGGGGGGGCAAGCCCCATCCCCTGCAGCGCTTCCACCCAAAGGTGCCACAGGACCAATGGAGGAGGGGAGACCAGGCTGGGCACTGGAGCTGCTGGTGCCAGGTGCATTCGCCAACTGAGGAGGGACAGGTGGGTCCGCTGGGACCAGCCTTCCCATATGTTCTGTGATTAGGTGTGTTTAATTACAACATAAACAACAGCATTCCAGATTAGTTGTAACAGCATGCAGTAATATTCCCATTAACCCAACACACCAAGGTTCCAACAGTTGAACAGCAAGCATAACACATGCATATATTGAACGACAGTGGATATTCCAACAGCATGCAGGGATGTTTGGTAGCAACAGGCCACCATGAACGTGGTGTTTGAACAGGGCACATGCATCAACATGAATGCAAATATTTATAAAACAATAGGACATATGTCCCAACAAATATTTAAGATTACACATACCCATTGAGGTGTGGAATTGCATGGTTTATGCACAAACAGTAGGGTGTAGAAAAAACCTCAGTTAACATCTTATAATCACTTTTACTCTACACTGCATTCCTAGTGACAGCAAGTGTATATTCCCTACATGTATTATTACACTTGCCACCATGCATTAGGTTGTGTAATGGGTTTGGCTAGTTCAGTATATACTTGACCTATATCTGACATACTAACTGTCCAAGATGCAGATGTTACTGCTACATATTTCATGGTTGCATTTATATTTCTTTATCTACATATCTGGATGTTTTCACATGACATTTTCACTTCAATTTGTACAGAACCATGCATTTATTGAAGCACACTCACATTTCTGGGGAACATATTGGCATGCTACCCATGTGCCAGATTTACTTATGCATGCCAGACAGTAACTGACTGTTGAGGACTGTATATATGCTTCACAGCTACTAGCACTTCCATCACCCACTGTAGATGGGACTGCAGAACTCTGGGCTGCCAGCACTTTCTAACACAGTACTATTTGTATAATGCAAGGGTACAACAACATTTCAAACTAAGTGACACACACACACTCCGGGTTTTAAACCTTTATTACTGATATTACACACTTTTTCACAGGCTCACTCCTTTATTTGTTATAACAGTGCATATGGCAGACATATTCAAGACATATTATACCTTTATTAATGGGTTAGAGCACACTTTTGCAGGCTCACTCACATATATTATATGACAGTACCTGCAGAGATTTTATTCCAGACATGTGTTACCTTTCTTAATGGGTTACTATGCTCTTTTTCTGGCACTATGACTATTTCGTATGACAGTACATGCAGCGGACTTATTCAGGCCATTTTATGGTTGTATTATTGTACTACAGCACTTTATTTCATGCTCTCTCCCCTATTTTATATAACAAAACATGCAGAATTTTCACTCACCTGCCTGGTGGTGCAGCCTTTGCATTCTATCAGCATAGGCGTGCTAATTCGCAGCACGGTCACCTGCAACTGTGAAATAAATGAAGGGATATTGAGACATACCTATCCATTATACAGAATCAATTATCAATTCTTACATACTGCATTTTATGGCTACTTAGTCATGGGGCATCTTGCATCCCATGGGCCTCCTGTATCCATTGGTTCAGGTGGTCCTCCTTCCATCTCTTCAGGTCTGCATGGTGGTGACGGACCTGCTCACTGGTGTGAAGAACACCTGTGGCTCTGGTGAGGTCGTGAGCTAACCGGTTCCAAGCCTCAGCCTTGTACTCTGTCCCTTGGAACTGGCCCTGCAGGAGTCTGGACTCCTGACGGTGGACAAGGAGCCAAACCATGTATTTCTACTCCTCAATGCCCCAACGCTGCACTCGGAAGCTTGAACCCTCTCCTGCACCTGCCATTCTGACTGCAAATGTGAGCTGCAATCAGTTATGGCGGGTATTCCTGCCTATGGGGCTTAAATATGCTGCATTTCCCGCACTTTTTTGTGACTGGCCATTTTAGAGAATTCTAGGCTGACTGCAGACATGCTTAGTAATGGTTAATCTACCATTTCTAAGTATATGTATGCTAATAGTAGCAGTTTCTTCTAAGCTGTCATGGCTTAGTGGTTCTGTAATTTGATTATGATGCACAGGGTCCTGGGTTCGAACCTTGTCATTCTTTTATTTTAATACTGTCTAGACAGGCTAGGGGGTGTGGCTGTATTTAAGCAACTTAGCTCTACATTGCTCCCTGGTGCCCTACGGTGCCCTGGTTGGCGCGGTGTGCACGTCCGCGCAAACACATTGCGCTGGGTAAAGCGCTTTTAAACTTTGGGCACCTCTGTTTAGTTGGGTAAAGCGCTGCTTAACGGCAGGCTATTATATATCTGGATCCTTTAAAAATATATATTTTGTTCACTGATACATTGGCCATTTCACTGCTTTTACTAATATTTTAATTATATATGTCTGGTATTATTTCATATACTGATTTACAACATAAATACAAAGGGGAGTGGTGGGACTCGAACCATGAATGCCTCCTCTTTGTGCATACTCTCTACCATTACACTATTGCAATTTGGTGTCATTTGCATAAACATTCTTTCTTATGTTCTTCCATGCCGGAATTCCTAACTACAGCTAAGCAATGGGCACACCTGCACACACAAGCGCAAATACGGGCAGCTATATCGTGGATTTAAAAAAAAAGAAAATTATTTACTTTATATAAGTGTGAGAGGGGATTACAGTGTCAGGGAGTGTGGTGGGTGCAAGTACATCTGAGCGAACTCGCTCTTGTGTGTTGACATTATGCTTTTTAAAACCTTGCAGGGGTGTGGACATTTAGGCTGCTCGGCAGTTGGACATGCCCCCTGCTTTCCTACTCAGTCCATGTAAGAGTTACGGTTGAGTCAGTGTGCCCTCATGAATATTCATGGCACACTGACATCATGCCGTTTAACTGCAGCCTCCGAGTAAGACATATTATGTCTTCAACAGAGGTTTCGTGAATCCGGGGGTGAGTGTATTCTGTTTAAGGAGAGTATTTTGAGATTATCTTAAGGTGAACACAAAGTCTCAGCCTTGAGATAAGCATGTGCAAGACCAGGATTGGTTAAGATGGTGTATAAGCAGTTGTTTAAAACTATTGAGTTTGTCAGAGAGTTTTATTTGTGTGGGATACTATTCCAGAGTTTAGCAACATATTTGGAGTAGAGCAAGTCTCCTGCAACATTATTTGACTTATTTGTAAGTAATAAGAATTTGTTACTAGAGCGGGGGTCCCTTGCTGGACAGTAGGTCAGTAATACGTTATCTAGTGCAGGGCATATTTCTGGATGATGAATGCATTTGTGTGCTGTACTTAGTTGTGAATATGTTATGTAGTTGAGTAGTTTAAGCTAGTTTAATTGCTTTGAGCTATGAGAATGGTGAGTCCTATGAGGGAGACTGGTGGCAAATGTAGCTACTTTATTGTAGCAGGAGCCAGGTTTTTTAAGTGAGTATTGTTTAAGTTTGTTGGGATAAGACCGGCATATAAGACAGTCAATAATAAGAAGGTGGTGCCTAGAGTTTTTCTTGCTGTATCTGTAAGGAATCCATTGATCTTATAAAGAAAGCCTAGTTTCTGGTGTGTAGATTTAATGGTGTGCAGTATATGCTGGTCATATTTGAGATTATCTACAATAACACCTAGAAGTTTACTGTGAGCAGTGTTGTGCTAGTTACTTCTAAAAGTAATAAATTACTATTGCTAATTACTTTTCAGTTAAAATAATATATCACTATTACTTATTACTTATCTAAAAAAGTAATATATTATTATTACTAGTTACTAACTAAAGTAATGCTGTTACCTTTACATAAGTATAGTTTATCAATTATAATATTGAGATTTGCTCACACAATTAAGCACGTGCATATAAGTGTATTATTAAAGTTGTATACACAATGTTACAATGATGAGCCCCTGGTGGATAGGGCCTTTGGGTGCTGACTTGTCTAAACATTGGCTAAACTTGGCTAGGCTTATAAGGGCCTCAGTGCCAGTAGCCTAGTAACTTCATATGATCCTATGATTCTATGATGAATAGTATTTAACAGTTGAAAAACTCCAGCAGACTAGGATTTATAGCTGGGCAGCACAGTGGTACAGTGGTTAGTATTATCACCTCACAGTAAGAGGTTTACTGGTTCAGTTCTCAGCTGGAGTGCCTTCTGTGCAGAGTCTGCAGGTTGATTGGACATGCTAAATTGACCCTAGGTGTGAATGTGTACCTTCTGAGGAAGGTTGGGTGCCAGGCTGGCAACTTGATACCATAAAACTCTACTGCTACTTGTTGTGTGGAATAATGATCTGCTGTGGTGACCCCTAACAGGAGCAGCCAAAAGGAGAAGATAACTAGTCTTTATAGGTAGAGAGTCACAAATAATAATTAAACCAAACCATACACAGCCATCAGCACAAGACATTTGTCTATTTTCAGCAGCTAAAAATCAAAACCTGAAAAGAATTTTAAATAGAACATAATAAAAATTGTCAAGACAAAAGTTGGTTGTGCATAGATCCACCTGAAGAGTCCTGCTTGGTGCAGTGGTTTGGAGTGTTGGGTGTTAAAGCAATGAGTGGTGAGTTCGATTTTGAGTGACAGTGGTATGGAGAACCAATGCCTTTTATTTTATGGCAAGGTAGGGATATGAGCTGCAGGCTACAATTGTCCCAGTGTTAGGGGGTGTTTCAGTGGACGAGAGTCCCACAGTACTAGGGCAGGGCCAGAGTCTGGTCATCATTAGCTTTCACCTCCTTGCAGTGCTAAAAAAAATGAAGTAAATTATGCTCCATACTAATTCTAATGATCTATTATAAATCATACCTCTCAACCTGGGGACATCAAAAATATGGACAAAGGCCAATGAAAGTAGGTACAACTGGCCAAAAATCTGGACACTAATCAACATACAATTTGCATGTATAATAATGTAACTACACCTACTCCAATGGACTTGTGAGATAACAACATTCAAATAATTGTGGACTTGTTCCCCAATTTAACATTAATTCTGAAAATATACATTCACACAGAAACACCAAAGTCCCTTTACGGCATTAACAAAAAATCTTAAAGGAAGTAGTAGGCAATAGGCATGTAAAAGACGTTACAGTCTACTTTCTGCCCTACCACACTTCTAGCATATACACACTGATGACACATTAGCTGCAACCTTACAGAAATTCATTAAAATAACGTACATCAGTAAGGGTCTATATCAGATCATCGAAACAGCTCATTATCGAATGCCATAACATCGAACTGCAAAACCCGTACCCTAACAATATCGAAACCTCAAAACAGCAAATTGTTTCCCCAGGGAAAAAATTTGCTGTTTTGAGAAACACACACACCACAAGCACACTAAAAAGCAGCAATCCACACACATACATTTAAAAGTTGCATCTAACCCCACACTACACTGCACATACACTACTATCTATCCACTTACCTTAACCCAGACCCTAACCCTAAGGTCCGTCACTATCTCACACTCACCTCACCCGTGCCCTAACCCTAACTCACTTAACCCACCCCTAACCCCAAATTCTCACTATCACACACTCACCTCACCCATGCTCTAAACCTAACTCACTTAACCCGCCCCAACCCCAAATTCTCACTATTGCACACTCACAAAACCCATGCCCTAACCCTAACTCACTTAACCAGCGTCTAAACGCAAATTCTGTCACAATCGCACACTTACCTGACCCATGCCCTAACCCAAATGTCTGCACAATCACACACTTACCTTAACCCAACCTGTGCCTTTCCACCACATCGCTGAAAACAGCAAAGCCACAATAACTGCCAACCGAATTCTTTCCCTAGGAAAGAATTTGGTTTTGTGCAGCTTTGCTGTTTTCAACGTTCACGATATTGAGTTCGATATTAGATCATTCGAAATTCTGCCATTTTGATGATCTAATATAGACCCCATCAGTAACTGTAGCATAAATAAAAGAACTGTGTACTCTATTAATCTTAATATGAAACTAAAGTCTGTCATAACAATCACCACTGTTGTTGTCAATATGTGGGTATCAGGTCAATCTGATCAATGGATAAAATAAATCTGATTCAGAAACCTTCTGCTCTTGTAGTTATGTAAATACCAATGTACATTAATAGGTTTTGTAAAAAAATCTGGTAGCTGTTGATGCTGTGCACTGACTCATACCTCTAACTGTCACCAAAAGGCAGGACACTCTGAATTGACAATCCTCCAAACTGTCTGTGAGTATATATAATATGACGTATGTATTTGTGTGTGTGCATGTGTGTGCATGTGTGTGCATGTGTGTGCATGCATGTGTGTGTGTGTGTGTGTGTGTGTGTGTGTGTGTGTGTGTGTGTGTGTGTGTGTGTGTGTGTGTGTATATACACATGTGTGTCTGTGTGTATCCTCTTATAGACTGGCACTGTACCCATGATTTATTTGTTTACCTTGCACCCACTGCTTGCTATGAGGGGCTCCTTCTCCCTCACAACACTGAATTTGTTAAATTAAATATCAGAGAATGACTGAATAAAACAGTAAAGTAATGTTTCTGGAATGTATAAAATAACTAAATTGTAAATCAGTGTGTTGACTGTAAAGCGTGTACCGAAAGGTTTGCGCAGTTACAGGTTCCCGAACAATGTTCATCCGGGTACCTCTTATCACTATAAGCTTTGTGAAATCTTTGATAGAGCTGGTTTAGAGGTTTTGAATGTCATGATAGCTGAATATGAGGCGAAGGCCGATATTCTATTGAAAGAGCTGAATGTTTTGAATAATTCTCTGGTTAATGATAGTAATTTTCTGAGTGTTAAAATTAACTATGATAATGTTTTCAAAGAAGTAGACCAGTTTTGTGTTAAGATTCTCAATCGTAAGATACATAAACTGGAGAGGGATCTTATTGAATATAGGGAGGGAACAGCTTATCCGCTCCCTGGTAAGACACGTTGGGACAATAAACAGGTCCAAGAAATGAACAACCAGGTTAGTACATTTGGCAATCAGTCCAAGCTGCCTGCCCAACCACTCTGTAGGAGTGACAGGCTAACTGAAAAAGGGAGAAAAAATTCCTTCCAGGATTTTCAGCAGCCCCCCGACAGAGTGGGGGGAAGGGGATCAAGGCATTATCAACAGGGATGGAACAACAGATACAAATAAAAGAGGGTAATAAAGTGGTTGTTAGAAACCCTTCAGAAGACCTTTGCTATGTGTGTGGTGATAATTATTCCATTATTAAAAAGGATAATTTTGTTATTTATAACTACACAGACATGGAGGTGAATCAGGACATTTTTGGATTATTTACCCGGGGTTTTCAATTTGTACATTTGCGTTCATTTAATTTGGCTAATGCCCTAGTCGATTTGAAACTTTTTGTAAGGCGTTTAAATCTTGTATTTCATTTTAAGGGGCAGCCATATGTTAACAATGAACTTTCTAGAGTTAGAACATTCAATCCCCCTACACACCCTTCCCTCAGAGTATTTGAGGAGTTGGTTGAGAAGGATCTTAGGACCTTACCCTCACAGGGAACACACACACCTCCCACTAATCTGAATGTAGAAAAGGTTTGGTTAGTTAACCACCTTAAAAATGAAAGCATTAGGATCATGAAGCCTGATAAAGGGGGTGGTGTAGTTCTTATGTACAGCTCTGATTATGACACTTACCTCTATGGAAGGTTACAGGATACGGAACAATATGAGATAGTCTCTAGGAATGAGGTAAATCTTGCTATTTCTAAAATTAAGTTTTTGCTAACTGACCATTTGCTGCAAGGGGCCATTAATGAAAGATTATTTAACTACCTGCATGTGAATAAACCCAAAACTCCAGTAATCTTTGGGATCCCAAAAATACACAAAGGGTTGGATCCACTAAAGTTAAGGCCTATTGTTTCTGGAGCGGGTAGTATACCGGAACCTCTGGGGAAATTTATTGATCACGTAGCAAAGAAATTTGTTTCTTCTTTGGAAAATGTTTGCAAAGATTCATGGGACTTTCTCAAAGGTATCCAACCCTTCTTTTTCAGTCCAAACTTTTAATGATTACTGTTGACATAGTAGAGTTATTCCCTAGCATTCCTCACTCAACTGGTTTGGAATGGTTTAACGAAGTACTGGTAACAGAGGCCGATTTAGGGAACAGGGTCACCAGTTTGCTAGTAGAGTTTATGGAAATTGTGTTAGAGAACAATTTCATCTATTCTAATGGAGAACTCTACAGGCAAAAGAAGGGGGTAGCCATGCCAACCTGCCTCTTGCACCTCCCTCTATGCCAATGTGGTGCTGCACAGGTGGGAGCAGAAATTTATTTTTTCAACAACTTGGTTCCATCACATATTACATTATAAGAGATATCTGGATGACATCTGTATTTTATGGAATGGGACTCTGAATCAGTTTTTTGATTTTTTCAACTATCTTAACTCCACCACTCACTTTTTATCTTTCACCTACAATGTTAGTGAAAGTGAGTTACACTATCTTGATGTCACCCTTTTCAAGGACAACCCTAATCACACTTTCCAGTCCAAGCTCTACAGGAAACAAACCTTTTCTAACTCTTATCTCCATTTTGAGAGTGGGCATCCATTTTATCAAAAGAAAGGCATTATTAAGGGGCAGTTCATTCGGGCCTCTAGGATGTGTAGCACCCTCGTTGACTTTTTGGGTGAGATTGAATTCTTGAAGTCACTATTTATTGAAAGAGATTATCCGATTTCACTAGTGACTACCTTGGCCCAGGAAGTTATAGTCAACAGGGATAGTAGATATCCCCCCCTGATAGGTAGTGGGGTTCCTCAAGTGAAGGAGGATAAAACTGAGGATCAAGTAGAACAGCATAGCTGCTTTATCCACACCTATTCCCTCAGCTCCTTGGACATTGAAAATGTGGTACGGAGACATTGGGCAGTTCTCACTCTTCATGAGGAGCTGAAAAAATTGGTGCAACCACGCCCTAATTTTGTAAGAAAGAGAGATGTTAACCTTAAAGAATTGTTTGAAAGGAAACACATCCCAAGACCAACACTGGGCAATCCCAGGCTAGGCACTTTCAAATGTGGTGCTTGCAAGCAGTGTAATGCCATCATTAATGATTCGACTCTTTATATTCCATCGAGGAAATTTCTTTTTAATTCCAGTTGTTATTCAAACTGTGGAACAAAAGGGGTAGTCTATTTAGGTGTATGTACATCTTGCTCCAGTTTTTATGTAGGGAAAAATGAGAGACCCCTTAGAAAGAGAAATTATGAACACCTTTATGACATCTCTAAAGAAAGGGAATCTAATGCCTTTTACAAGCACTTTCACCTGTGTCCCAGAATGGAGCTTAAGTTTATGGTGTTAGAACAAGTGGCACCAGATGCCAGAGGAGGTGATTGGGAGACTACTTTGGAGTATAGAGAACTTCTTTGGCAGCTCAGGCTGGATGCTGGAAAACCACCTGGTCTTAATGACAACATTAACATCAGCAGCATCCTTAAATTGAGGATGGCTCGGCTTTAGCATCATTATTTGTCTGATTTGAATTAGAGAGTATAAGTGGATGTATAAAATAGTTACACATGCATACATTTATTTTTGGTTATTATGAACTTCAGAACATGATTTATATTATTGTATTAGTCACAATGGTTTTGGTGAACACTTCTTTATTTATTCATTCATAAGAGGCATCATATTTTAACATTTTAATATTTTTACCTTCTAATTTTTTCATTTAGGTGATTTTAGTATTTAGTTTCTTAATGTGACAAAGACTATTTTTTAGGTTTGCAGGAACTCCTGCATTCACTATTTCATTTTTTAGTAATTTTAAGTGCATAATATGTAGTTTTAATAAAACCTTGAATAAGAATTCTAATTATTGCTCATTCAACAGAGTTGATCCTTATTAATTATGTTAATTATTTAATCACGTGATTTTATGTTTTCTATTTATTCAAGCTAACTGCATTATATTGTTATCTTGAGAAAGCTCGGTATTAACCGAGTGAAAGCACTTGTTTCACGGTGTTTGTGGCTATCCAATAAAGGTCTCTAAACATTTTCGCTGGTTTTGGTTTCCTGTTTGTGGATTTTTGTTTCTTCTTGGACTTGTTTGACCTAGTGGTATTTTTAAGCAGTGGTGTTGTACTCATTATATATGAAGAAGCTGTAGCAGTATTGTTCTTTGAGTACAGCAATGTGTGCTAAAAATACCTTGTTAAAAATACTGGAAAAGTTTCACAGTGGAATGTGATGCACTGTTAAATGTCATGTTTTATTAATCAGCACAAATAATACCATATATATATATATATATATATATATATATATATATATATATATATATATATATATGTGTGGGTGTGTGTGTGTGTGTGTGTGTGTGTGTGTGTGTATACCACACATATATGTAGTGAAACAGCTGTGATCAACACTGAAACATGTGATGGCAAATATTTGGTTGACAAGATATGTATACTAGCGTCAAGAGTGTACTTATCTTGGGGAATTAAATTTATTCTGTGGTACGGTTATCTCAGACAATATAATTAAGTAGCATGGGTGTGTAGGAGACTCCTCGCTGTTTGCAGTATTCCTAGTTGATAACTGCATCACTTACTGTTTAATGCAACTTCAGAACAATACAAAATAACAGTTTTTTTTTTTTTTTATTTAAAACATAATAAATTGGTACTTTCTAAATTCTGCAGTATCATACCTTTCAACTTCTTAGCGCAAGAAATCTGGTCAAAGACTATCATAATGGGAGAACTAGAGCCCAAAATAGGGACAGAATTTAACATACTGCTCTTATAAACTTAGTAAACTGATAGAATAACAGAACTGGTTTGAGTTAGTATGCATTTTATGAAGGATATTAAGTCTGAAACTCATATATGTTAGTATTTAGTGACTTCAGTCCTCCATGATTTACCAGAAAACCACAAATTTTATGAGAAAGCGACCAAAACTATGAGGCTGAATTTGGACAGTTGAGACGTATGTTTTACACACACACACACACACACACACACACACACACACACACACACACACACACACACACACACACACACACTTACAGTGTTTCTCTCATACAGAAAAACAAACCACCGGTTTAACTAACACACACATACTCGTACACTCATACACTCACTCACACTTACTTCGGCATGGCTATTTTAAATTCCACAGTAAGTGCGGACTAAGCTTACATCCATAGCACACATTAGTAGTCATGCAAGAGTTGAAGTTGCTGCCTTTCAATCCTAAAGCAGAAATTAAATGCTGGATTTCGTGGTGGACGCTTTTACTTTTTATTAATGTTGTGACTTAAGATACCTAGTATTTACAAACTTTAATTATGGCACGTACACTTGTAGAGGACAGTTAAAATATTTTCCCATTCTATTCATGGACTTACTAACTTTCAGCTGTTCTAGTACAACCGGGAGAAAATGCGTTGCTCTGTTAGTTTGTAAAACCTGTGCGAGCTGCACTTACATTACTTTAACACAACACCATGCTTGTGCAGAATTCTGTGGTTATGTCAGTCAAGTACAGATCTAATTGTCATTATTAGTTGACTGCAGTGTATTACTCTTTCTCGAAAATGTATTCATTCTTGACATCCTTCAGAAAATGCAGACTAATGCAAAACGTGCCATTCTAAAACTGTTCTAAGTTTATAAGCACCCTATTGAAAATGTCTTCCTTATTTCAGAGCATTGTCCCCCTCCAAACATTATGTTTGGCTAATGGCTATGTTTAAAATTGTTTGTGTTGAGATGCTGAGCTGTATATGAGTTCTGCTGGCTACCGGCTCATAAACTGCATTTCTTTACATCGGGGAAACATTTGAAACACAAACTCACTAACATGACATCCACCTTACAAACTGCAGGATAATATGTGATTGTACCTACTAATCATTCCTGATTTTGCCTTCGTTTTTTTGCCCTGCCTCTGGAAAATGCTTGATTTTCTGTTAAATTGTTGAGGATTTCAACAACTCAGTATATCTTATTGTTCAAAATGCATACTGACACAAAATCTGTAAGTAAATTAGAATAATACATGCCTGAATCTGAATCCTTATACCCCTCCTCCGGCATTATCTACTTGTGGGTCATGAAATCAATGATATCGGTGATTGTTCCTGTAGTAAGTAAGGAGCAGCAAATGGTCCTCCTTGTAGGAGAAGACCTGTGATCACGGGCTGTTTTTTTTTAATTGAAACCTCTTAAAAGTGGGATGGTTCTGGTGCCCTTGTCTGCATGCTGAAATTGGGATTTAATGGGGCCAATCAGGAATTTCTGGTACCCTATTATTTTGAGCCCAAAACTGTGAAATGCCGAGGAATGTGATACAGTTGAGAGGTATGTTATGAATGCTATGTGCTATGGGGTTGTGCCAGTGTTATGTTGTTATTTTTTATCCAATTGCCCCTTCAATGTCTCTATTACCTCTTAACATTTGATTACTTTCTATGCTCTCCAGGGCTTCCGGAAGTTTTTTTTAGCTCTTTAGGGGGCAATATTGTCCACGTTGAGTACCACATTTAAGTTACTAGTTACTAAAAAAGTAATATATTACTATTAGTTTATTACTACTTTGAAAAAGTAACTACTTATATTACTAGTTACTAGAAACTGTAATATATTGCATATTGTAATATATTACTCCCATCACTGACTGTGAGTTACAGTTCCACTTTTACTTTTGATTTTGGCAACGTTTTGAGGTAAAAAGCATTAACTTAGTTTTCTTGGGGTAAAGTAGGAGGTTTGATTCTTTCAGCCAGATTTCTACTGAGGAGAAAGATTTTTGGGTAATGTCTTGGAGCTTATTTATTGTTGAAGCTGCACATATTCATGTTGAGTCATCTGCATACTGACCTAAACTGTTATGGTGAGTGGAGGTGTGGAGGTCATTAATAAATATATTACATAGGAGAGGACCCAGGATAGAGCCTTGATGGACACTTGTAGTAACTGTTTGGAAAGGATTAGTAGGCGTGTTGTCATTTAATGGCTTGTTGCATTCCAGACAGGTAACTAAGGAACCACAACAAGGAGTATTGTGAAAGTCCTATTGAGGAGAGTTGATCAAGCAGTTGCTCATGTGAGACACTATCAACTGCCTTTGAGAAGGCTGAGAACATGGTGGACACAAACAGACCATCGTTTCTATGTCAGTTTATTATATTGGCAAAATGTAGCAGAGCAGTAGTGGTACTGTGTTGGGGCATAAAACCATGTTGTGTTTCTGAGATCAAGTTATTTGAGGTGAAGTATTGCATCAGTTGAATATGGATGCATTTCTGTAATATTTTGGAGAAGGGGAGAGAATTGGTATTGGTTTGTAGTTATTAAACTCTCTAGATGTGCAGTGGTATGCTGCAGAATTTTTTCCTCAGTGATGGGACATGTATTTCTGCTATGCACCTATTTATTAGTATGGACACAGGGAAGGCTATGACTTCTGTGGCCATTTTTAGGTAGTCTGATGGTAGTTGGGCCACATCTACAGAAGTAGTTTTTAGTTTAAAGCTCAATTTTCTTATGAGCAAAGTTGAACAAGTTTATGGATTCAATGAGGGTAACGGAATTCAGTTGCCAGTCTATATTTAAGTCTACAAGTATTATAGTTTCATGATTAATTTGGTGGGGATATCCAATACAGGATGCCGTCAGTAGTATCAATGTTATTCTCTATGGTATATAGAGTAATATCACTATTCCACCGTAAGTTGTCAAATAAAACACAATTCCAAAAAGCATCACACTTTGGTAACTATAAAATCTGCTTTTATTACTCAGTAGAATTAAGAAAACTTGGTACTTTGGCATGCCACCTTAAAAAAGTCTAAGCATTATTAAATTTTGAATCCTTCAATATTTAATTAACCAATGAAAAACATTAATATCTCACTCACCCTCAAACCCTTAAAGGAATATTAAAAAATATATACATAGTAGGGAATGTTTACTATCACCTTCTGTCTATAAGAGACATGGGGGGATAGCCCTTATGGGGATGACTTTTTTGATTTCCCACTCAGTGCTCAATGTTATGATTGAATATGGTTAGGGATGGACTCTGCTTCATATGGATTCCAGAGCAGTGGGATCCTTTGAGATTCATATCTGTCTGACCAGCATGTTCTATTTATGTCACAAACAAAGTTCATATCCCTAGATCTAGTGTTTCTGATTCTGCACATTTCGTGGACATGCAAAAACTGGAACTAAGGATGCCTTATATGCCAAGCACAGATCATCTTGCAACAACCTGTAGGAGACTGAGTACAGAAACAGTGCTGTAAGGTGATTTGTATAGGACAGTGTGTTAATACCCTGGATTCACTTGGTGAAAGACCTCTGTGGGCATTCCAGCTGTTGCATATGCCTAGTCAGGTACATGCCAAAGGGGGCACTGTATTTAATGATTGGTCCTATAAGAGATGGGTAGAGTGGTACTTTGACTTCCCTGGAACTGGGTGCCATATCATTGCATATATGCTGGGAGACATAGCATGATTTTCTTACTACCTTGGCTATAAACAAAACACCTTTGCACTTGATTTTTAATGGCACCATCCACAAAGTATGTGGATATTTATCTACATTTAAGGTATTTTTTTTGTAAGCAGTGACAGTTGCAGATCTTTTTCTTGTTTACATGACTGCTGTCATTTTTCCTGTGTTATTTTGTATAGAATCCTTACATGTTTGAGGAATTTTGTCAGTATGGGTTTATCTGTATCTGCTGCATGCTATTATAGTAATATGTACTTATATACAAGTGTGTTTTTCATATCTTCTGCTGTGTCCTGTGTTGATGTGTATTTACCTGCTTGCACTATGTTATATTATTAGGCAGGTTGGTTATAGCATGGCTATTTCACCGTATCCTCCCATATTTGGTGAATAATGCTTGCCAACATGCTAATTATGTTATCTATTTTATTTTGCATATTATAACTATAGGTGTAGTGTCCGCAGATTTTGACACCTTCAACAATGCTATGATGTTCTTTTGAAATCTGGCCCACAGATATAGCACTTGCCTGACCACCCTCTACTCTCAACACAACTGAAAAAATCCTTTTCTTAAATCGCATCCTTGGAACAACCTATCAGTTGCGATTAGAGATATAGAAATCAAGAAAACACTTAGGAATAAATGAAGAAAAACCTAATTAATGAAGACGGATTAAAATGCTTTGTAGTGTATTGGTTACTTTTTGATTAAAGTGTAAGTAACAAACCACCTTACCATATACGGTAACAAATTATACAGTTTTTTGATGGAAAATGTATTGTTTTTGCATTCTGTTCTGTTGGTAAGGACATCCCACTGAAATTTTACTCAAGCCAATATCACCTACCATAACATCACAAAAGATTGAACCCACAATGCTTCACTACCTAAATGAAGGCATAGGCTACTGTATTTCCATGCTAAGTGCATCGGTGAAGTTTCTTGCTTCCTAGAAAGATGTCTACTAGGTCTTGCAAGTGGAGCATCTTATTTTAAAAATGAACATAGATGTTGCAGTAAGACCACAATGTATGTAAGAAGCTGCTCTTCTAAACAACTATTTTTGAGTCAGTGCTAATAACAATTTGTAGTTGTTTATAAACTTTTACTCAGTATGTACTATAATGTTGTCTTGTAGATCTGGTTTTGGAAAAAAGTGACTAAGCAGTGAAATTAAAAAAAATACAAGCATAATGTTATTATTTGCCAAACTACTTGCACTTTGAGATGAAATATATAAGTGGAAATGAATGTAATTGTATAACAAAAATGTTTCGTAATGTAAATGATGCACTTACAGAATGACATCACAACCTGTTTGTTAAGTAATACTTCCAAGTTTTTCTCATTTATTTTCTTATCTGGCATATGCCTTTGTGATTATTTATGTGTTTGTGTGTATCTTACAACATTTAATAGGAGTTTACATTTCTATAACATTTCATCACTGAATTTGTGTATTGTCATCATTTGTCAATACATACTTAGTTTTTTTTGTTTTACTCATACTGTACTATTCTCATGTTGTCGAACACTTGAGCATGGTGTAACAAGTTACACCAAGAGGTTACCCCACCCCTGACTGCAAAAACCTGGAGCACCACTGGTTCTCATTTAGTGTATGATAATGTGAACTGGCAGAGCCCTATACCCAATTTTATTGGGCTTACAATACAAACTCTTTAGAAGTTTGCATTGGCAGTTCACATAGATGTAAAATCCTGACAGAGCTCAGTAGCACATGCTTTTGTAGAGCAACAGCTCACCCTGTAAGACGGACTTGATACTGCAGGCAGTGCATGGTTGGAAACCAGACTGCTTGCAACAGTAAGTTCCACATACATTCTGCCACTGTCATTAGGAGAAGTCAAGGACTGCTCTCATGCACAGTAAAATGTCAGTAGGAATAGCTGGTACATAGTCAAATATAGACGTTATTGCCTGGTGGGCTAGTGCCTCGCATGCCCATCCCAGTCTGTGGACAGTACGACTGCATAACTGGGTGATCATGCTAGCTATCATTCATTTATTCTCCCATCTGTCCTATGGGCAGCAATGTTGTGTAGGACAGTCTCATGGCCATGCAGCTCCACCTGTATGACAGCTTAAATACTGCAGGCAGGCTCACTGTTTACAGCAAGTGTGCTGCCCTACAGGTGGCATTGTAGTGCTGGACAAATTTGGCCAGACTCAGCAAGTCTTCTGATTTCTTGGGTTGGTTCATGCTATGCTAAGAATAATTAGGGATATTCATTACTACTGTATGACTGAAAATTACAAAATCTGCAGCTGTGGAACTCCCATAAAGTCAGTACCTTAACAATGCAATGTACTCTTTTGAGCATACCGCACTTCCTAGGATGATGCCATGTCCAGAAGTGAGGATGCACTTTGGGTTTAGGGTAGTGAAGCAGGATGGTGGGGGTTCCACATGATGTTACCCCGGACATTTTGGAATGAGGCCTAGTATTTGGAAAACTATTATTGTTCATGTATTTTAATTCCCTTATGATACCACTAGATGTTTTAAATGCTTTGTCTTAGTCACTGTGGCATGCTTCATGACTGAAAAGGGGCCTAGTGTTACCTCATTTATGTGATTAACAATAAATAAATACATAAATAAATTCTATTTGCAGGGTTTTTAAATGGATTCTGATACATTTCTTGTTGTGACACAACTTGGTTGTAGTTTATGTGTTTCAGGGATCATTATTTAACTTTGAATATAACCATGAAATCCACAAAAATGGTATCCAGTTTGTCTAGTAATCACTGCAGTTAGACACATCAAGGATGACTGAGCAGCTTCTTTCAAAGAAACTGCCTTTTCCCACATTTATGGTAATTTTCAATGGGGGCAAGGATCCCATGCCACTTACACAGTTCTAAATCCACTGTAATAACCCTCCTAAAAACATATCAATCAGTTAATAGCTCAAAAACAGAAATTTTGTTGGTAATTTTCAGCTACTTGTCCTACTGCCATGTACATCTATTTGTCTTGCTGGAATATAGTTTAAGGAAAGTCTTATTTCTGTATGAATATTTAACATTTCCATTAGACAACAGCAGAATGCATAAATCCCCAAACTTTTTAAACTCTTACTACCAGTTTTGTTCTTTCAGGTCATTGAGGTACTGACTGATGCCTTTCAACTGTTCATTTTATTTGTTATTTTGGGCATACCTCTCAACCTATTAGAGCAAGAAATCTGGACAAAGCCATACATAAAAGTGGGACAAAGGCCCCAACATAGGGACATTTTTTTTAAATATTAGTCTTACAAACTTAGAAAGTTGATAGAATAACAGGTTTTGCATTAGCATGAATTTTCTGAAGGGTATGATATCTGAAATTCAAATGTATTTCATTATTTTCTAACTTCAGTCTTTAATTGTTTGCCAGTAATTTGCCAGAAAACCACAATCTTATGAAAAATGGTCCAAAAATGTTAAGCAAAAATCTGGACATTATGTGAAAATCTGTACAGTTGAGAGGTATGATTTTGGGACTTGGCATGCACAGTTCAGTTGTATTGGTCTATGGTTACTTTATTTGCAATAAATTTAAACCATGTCTACAGCCTTTCTTCTGTCTGATGATTACAGATTCAGTCAAGATATATTATCATATCCCTCTGTCTTCCAAGTATTGAGTAAGTCTTTATAAGTAAAACAATTAATGTTTCATGAATGCATCCAAACAGGAATATAGTTTTCTCCAACTACCTTACTACTGCTGCTGTTAAATGGAATCTCATCTTTGTTCTTCCTGTCTCACATTTCGCTTTGCAAAAAAGATATCAGACATATATAGCCTGTGCCACTTTTGTTTATGCTTAAAGAGAAAATAAAGAATGAAAAACTCTGTGAATAAAAAAAAAAAACATTTTTCTTCTACCATTATAACTTGTTATACCTTTTCTATGAACTTGTACTTACAATATTTGAATTATTACAATGATGGAAAATTTACACTGTGCAATTTTCCTGCTTAACGATAAATTATTCTGATCAAAGTTCCGCTAATGTTTAGTTAAGATAGTTCAAAGTTAAGAGAGTTTAATTATCATCTAATTTACAGCTGTGAGTCAGATTCTTAATGATTTTCACTGGAACGCATAGTCCAAAAGGGTAATTCAAATACAGAAATATGTCAGCTATAATGACAGAAGAAATCCTAAGAGAACATTATGTTCTCTCTCAATCCCCTCCTTATTCTGACTCCCCTTCCTCATATCTGTTAAGAGGAAAGTATAATTACGCTGGCATGAGACATAACTGTGCTCTCTATCTCCCTTGCAGCATAAAGAGCCATGTCATACTGTAATATGCAGTAATCATTTGTGTTTAAAGTAATGCAAAATGTGTTTCTAAGCTTAATCTCTTTTTTGAAAGGAATTTAGTGGTTTTGTATGCCTGAAGACACCACTGATACCTTGTTTCTGTCTTTACTGATTTTTACTGTGTACCAAAAAATTGGATTGATTAGAACATTACTTAAAATGAAAGCACAGGAAAAACTTTAACCACAATAAGTATTAAAAGATAAATTATTTTAGTGCCATCATTTGTAATAGTTTGGTTTGCAATATATCAGGTGCTGATTGAAGAATGAACACTGTCCAGAGGCCTTATAACATAACACCGTATCAATTTATGATAAACAATCATATACTGCTTAAATAAAATCTTTATAGGTCCATAGGTGTTTACTAGGCTAACGACTACAAAGGCCTTTTTAAACCTAGCCATACATCCCAAATCTCTGACAAGTTCTGATTCCCTTGATAAGTGTAAGCAGGGGCTTGGAAGATGAAATATTTACAAGCAGGGGCCTGGGAGATGAAACATTTACAGGTTGCCTGTATCCATTAGTGACATAGGTGCCAAACCAGGGATTTATTTCCTGTTCTCCATCCAATTGTCAAGTTGCACTTGAATTGGGTTAGGGAGGAACTCTGCTTCACATGGATGGGGAGCCTGCTCCAGAGATAGGGTAGTCTCTGGGATACCTACCTGTCTCTCCAGCAGGTCCAATTTATATTACAGGCAAAGTTTAAGTCTTTAGAATGGGTAATTCTGGTGCTGCTTGTTTTGTGGATATGCAAGAGGTCCATCAGACTGGGATCTGACAGTGCCCTGTGTGCTAGGCAGATATATCCCCTCAAAATCCTGCAGGACAGAATACAGGGATAGGGCCTTGAGGCAGTCTGCACAGGAAATCTTACTTACTGCCTGTATTCCTTTAGTGAGGAACCTCTGCGGACATTCCATTTGTTGGATATGCTTGGGTAGGTACATACCAAAGGGGGCATTGTACTCGATAGCTCTGATGAATGTTGAATACAGTACAGCAATGACTTCCTTGGACTTACATGCCATACCTTTGTTTATAAGTTGCACAACATAGTATGATTTCCTCACTGCTGTAGATTTGTGATGGTGAGATGCTGGATTACTGTCTATGTGTGTCCCTGTCCCTAGGTCACTGACTACTGTGTCAACTCTAAGGGATGTGCTGTCAATATGATAGTTACCAGGGGTGGATGACTTCCTGAAGGATAATATAATGCATTTCTTGGCATTTAGTTTTAGTCCATGGCTCTGATACCACTTGTCTGTCTGTGTCAGCCTTAACTGGAAAACATTTGTATCAGTGTAGGATTCAATGACAGCTTCTAATTTGCAATCAACACCTCCACACTACTACATCCTGTATTGCTAACATTATACAGCTTTTTCTCCTACTACCATCTCTATTTTAGTGCATTATTTCAACTTCCTCACTTAACCTTCACTACCTCTTACAGCTCTCTCTCCCTCTGCCACCTTTACTTTAGCATTCTACTAGACTCCATCCCCTTACCTACTCTACCTCTCAACCCACACATCAAAATTGCCTCAACACATACCTCTACATACACAAACCTACTACTCTTAATGACTATTCTAGCCTCTTTAACTCTACCCTGCACACTAACCTTCTTTGAACGCTTGTCTCTGCCTAAACTACACTACCCCTACCATCAAACTCTACTAGTTTCTCATGGAAACTCTTTCAACCACATTAACATAACCTCCACTTCTACCTATATACATCCTAGGGATCATAGATCTTCCCATATTACTTACTTCCATAACAAAAAACCCCCTAAATAACTAGTACACATTCCTAAAAATATTACAAAAACCTCAGCAGCATCACCTATTAGATGGTGATATTGATCTAAACCCTGGCCGCAATTCAGGAATTCCAAGTAACCCACAAAACCTCACTTCACATAAATCCATTACCCCCCAAAAGACTTGCCAACTCCCTCCTCATAGCTCACCTTAACATCCGTAGCATTAACAATAAAATTAGCTACCTTCATGCACTCTTAGAGATGCACACATTTGATATTCTCTGTATTACAGAAACATGGCTAAAGCCCTCAACTCAGGACCAGGAAATTACCCCATCTGGATATAACATCCTTAGATGTGATCGCAAAAACAAAAAGGGGGGAGGTGTAGCCATCTTGTATAAATCAGATCTTCAAGTTTCACCCTTCAATGCGTCCCTACCCACAGATACTAATGCAGAAACCCTTACTGCTAAACTTCAAATCAACAACTCTAAATCCATCTATCTAATTTGCTCCTATCTTCCTCCTGGAAACAACATCAATACTCTTGAAAACTTACTTAGTTGTCTCTCTACGACCTACTTCAGGAAACCATTGTACTAGGCGACTTTAACATAGACTGGGCTACATGTTTCCTATCAATCACATAAATCTTTATGGTTTCTCACAAATAATAGCCACCCTTACTAGAATCCATAAATCAAGTGGTAAGGAAACCACCCTCGAGTGGATCCTTATTAACAGCCATCCTGGCACTTATAAACCAGGAACCCTTCCTGATGATATCAGCAACCATTCTCTAACCTATATAATAAACAAAAAATTCATATCCCTAATTGTAATATTTCCAAAACCGCCCGATCTAAAAAACACTTTCAACAAGAGAGCTTCCAAAATGAACTGAAAGCATGTGACTGATCACCACTGTATCACCTGCAACTTGATGAAGCAGTCACCTACTTTAATACTAGATTCCTACAAATTCTACATTACCATGCCCCCTGCCGCTCCTCCAGAATTAGGACCAAAAAATTGCCCCATGGCTCACAAAACAAACTAGACAAAAGATCTTCCTAAGAAATAAAATTTGGGCCAAATGGAGTGCCTCTAAAAGCCCATCAAATCACATTTACTTTAAACAGCTAAGAAATGCCACCAAAAAAGACATTCTCCTAGACAAAAAAACACTTTTACCTCCACCTCCAACAAACCCACCAACAAAAAACACAAAAGTTCTGGTCAGGCATTAACAAACTACTCCAGCCAGGTGGCTCTAAAAACCCTGTCTCATCAGGTATCACCCATAATAACCCTAAGCAAATTGCTGATGCCTTTAATAATTACTTTACTGAAGCCATCCAAACTCTAGCTAATACATTACCACCTATTACCATTTCACTGTTAAATACCCCAAACAACCCAGTTCCCACCTTTCATATACAACCTGTACCCACATCCCTCATTTGCAACTTCCTTCAAAAGCTCAAACCATGCACTCCTTCTGCTGACTGCCTACCAGCAGAATACCTGCAAATTGCAGCTAAAGCCATTTCCTATCTCATTTCCATCCTTATAAATAGAACTATTACAGAAAGCACAAACCCTTCCATATGGAAAGTCTCCCACATCATCCCTCTACATAAAGTTGGGTCATCTACTGACCTTTCCAACTTTTGACCAATCACCCTACTCTCCCCAGTAGCCAAAATAATGGAAAAATGCATCAACCAACAACTCCTTGACCACCTTCTCCATAATAATTTACTTGCTAACTGCCAACATGGTTTTAGACCATTCCATAGCACAACAACCACCCTGCTATCCTTCTCTGACTGTATAAACAAAAATCGTAACATTAACTCTCTTTCCTCTGCACTTTTTATCGACCTTTCAAAAGCCTTTGATATGGTTAATTATCACCTGCTTATTGATGTACTAAAAGTAGTACCCACAAGCACTACTTTGGTTTAAATCTTATTTAGAAAACAGACAGCAAGTTGTGCTCTGGGACAATAATCTTTCCACACCTCTGCCTGTGAACATTGGAGTACCCCAAGGCTCTATTCTAGGCCCTCTTCTCTTTTCAATATTTATTAATGATCTAAATACCAAAATTCCTCAAGCCACCTGCATTCAATATGCAGATGACTCAACTTTAATATTTTCAGCCAAGTCCATAACCTCACTCCAGACCCTCACCCCGTCAGTATTTAACACTGTAGAAAATTGGTTTATACAACACTGCCTCCTCCTGAACCCTAAAAAATCTAAATTACTGTTCTTTGCTCCTACTTAAAAGTCAACACAAATTCACTTCACAGTAACCTCTAACAATGGAACTAGCATTTCCCCTGACACTACAATCCGTCTCCTGGGAATAACAATAGACAACAACCTTAGCTATGATGACCATATCAATACTACCATAAAATCTGTTAATAAAAAACTAGGCTCCCTTCATAGAATCAAGCCCTTCCTTACCCCAATAGCTAGAACCACTGTTGCTCAAACCCACCTGATCTCTACCCTATTCTATGCTTCTGCCATATATACCAATCTATCTAAAAACAACCTTAACAAACTATCAACCACCTATAACAACATAGCCAGATTCTCCACTGGCACCCCCTTTCGATGTCACCACTGTGTCAACCTCAAACAACTGGGATGGTTAGAACTCCAAAACCAACTACTTTGTCAACAACTTGTTATCACCCAAAACATCCTCTACCACCCTAATAATACCCCAATCCTTGCTAATCTGATTACCCCCTATAAAAATCTGGCTACATTACGCTCAGCTAATAGGCTTCTAGTTTCCAAACTATCAACCACCTATAACAACATAGCAGATTCTGTGTCAACCTCAAACAACTGGGATGGTTAGAACTCCAAAACCAACTACTTTGTCAACAACTTGTTATCACCCAAAACATCCTCTACCACCCTAATAATACCCCAATCCTTGCTAATCTGATTACCCCCTATAAAAATCTGGCTACATTACGCTCAGCTAATAGGCTTCTAGTTTCCACTTTTAAATCCAACAACAAAGCTGGGGCCTCACTTTTCACCAACACAGTGGGAAAAACCTGGAACCAGCTTCCAAGTGAACTCTCAACTCTTGCGTCCTCACTGCTTTTTAAAAAATGTCTCAAAGAATATCTTAAAATACATTGGCTTTGTCCCTGCTCTAACCCAGACTGTAACCTCAGTGCCCCATCTTGCACTCCCTTTACTTCTCTACTCTACTGCTCTGTTCTGATTACCTGTAATAACAAGTAAGCTAGCCTCAACTTAGAAACTAAAGAGACAAAAAAAAAATCTCTATACTGTTTCTTTTATATATATATATATATATATATATATATATATATATATATATATATATATATATATATATTTCTCTTTATTCTCTCATATGTTGCTTGTTCTCAGTATTTGATCTTAGCTTAATCCTACTATAAGACTCTATAATAGTTTCTCTCATGTACAATCTGAATAATGTACTATAACTCGTGAGTATTGTATATATTGTATTATTTGTTACTGCCTATGCTTGGAGCTTTTCTCCCCGGGCCTCTACTGGAAATGGACATATATCCAGTTAGACTTGCCCAGTCAACAAATGTAAAATACATAAAAATAAATAAATAAATAAATAAATACTGGAGCTGTTTCCTTGTAGAATGTTTAGTGCTGGTAGCACTTTTGTGAGCTACAATAATTGCTACAAGAAGTCTGGTAAAGTGCTAGACTAATAAGCTAATAAAAGTGCAGGAGAGGAGAGAACTAGCAGATCTAAGGGAAAAATGAAGAGCAGACTTTGGTACCCCACAGAAGCTTACAAACAGTCCTGGATACACCAATCTGTATCTGGACTAGACTAGTTACAGGAAAGGTGGGAAACAAGTGCAAATGCGGGCTTTTAAACCAGAAAGTTGAAAGAGATGGAAAAACTGCCCAAACAGCCAATAAACTTACAATTTCTGGGCCAGAAACAACTCCTCTTGTGGTAGATAGGCTACCTAGTGCTTACCACTCCCACTGACAAGCTAGAAGGCTTCCCTCCAACACAGAAAGGCTTAGGGGGCTCAGAAACTTACAAACAGTCCTGGGTACAGCAAATCTGTATCTAGACTAGACTAGTTACAGGAAAGACAGGAAACTAGCTTATATTTTTTTTGGCAGAAAAGCACTAAAACAGCACTAAAACAATTCAAGTGTAGTGCAAGCTAGCACACTTGAGTGTGCAGCCGTATTAAAGCAAATACAGTTTAAATAAATGCAATTTATTCAAAATGTATTCTAAACTGAATTCAAATATTGTTTTATTCAACTATGAACAGTTAAAAAGTGCCAAAATATACTTATCAGTTGAGAAGCACACTCAATCAGAACACAGGGAGATTCTAGCAAAGTTTTTTTTTTTACTACCTTCTTTAACGTTCTGTGCTTTCCTTGCAACCTGATATTGTTTCTTTATGCCATCTGCTGAGTCACTTTCAAGAAGGTAGTATAGTGCTTCTGATGCCTTGTTTATTGCTATTGGGAATGCTGTCATAATCCTTTTGTTAGCCAAACAGTATTCCTACTTAGCTCAGTCTGTCTTTTCCATCTCCCACTTTTTCCTGCACTCTTTTGTTCTTTTGACAACTTCCTGAACGTCTGTTTTCCACCACCAGCTTTCATTATGTGCCTCATTTCCTTACCTGGTTCAGCTACATATCTGTTCTATAGTCCTCACACATGCTGTTTTGAGATGTTACCATATTTCTTCAACTCTACTTTCTTGTTCTTGCTCTTGTTCTTTTTCTTCTTCTTCCTGAGGTGCTAGATACCTAAGTATTTCCTTGAACTCTTATGCTTTCACTCCTGTCAATTTCCAGGTCTTCAGCCTAGTCTGTATTGACCTGAGAACCTTCTCTGACCTCTGCTTGCTGCTGATTGTGGCTAGCAGTGGTTTATCCTATGGGCCATCTATTTCACTGGGGATGAATTTGAAAACACTGATTCTGTCCTTGAAAAGGTCTATCTCAGTTTCATGTTGCCCACTCTTGTATTTAATGTCATGACTGTCCTGCTGAAACATGTGTTGGCCAACATTAAGCTGTTTGACAGACAGAAGTCTAGAATGGCCTCTCCTTTATTCCTGTTGCCCCATCCATGCGCATCCTGGCAGTCCTCATATCCTTTTCTGTCTGTCCTGACATGAGCATTCAGCCCCCCCACCCCCCAATATTATACCATCAACTTATGTTGTCCTGCCTTTCTAGTAGATACTGCAACTGCTGTCTGAATGTATTCTTTTTCTGTCTATCACAGCCCTGCTTTTGGCCACAGACTATGATTATGAATACTGCTCTACCTTATACTGGAGTCTGATTGCCATGGGTCTGTCACTAATATCTCATGTCATCCATCACTGTCTTCTGAAGCATCCCACCAGCACAATACCCACATTATTTCTAGTCTGCCTCCCCCCTGAGTAGTACCATCTAGATCATAGGCCAAATGGCTTTGCTGCCCCCCCCCCCCTTCCATGTTGTCTCTGGGATATACAGGGCATCCTGTCTCCCACTTACCACCATGTCTTCCACTTTCAAACAGATTCCTGTCAGTGAAACTATATTGAGTGTATCACTCCTTAATTCATTTGACCCAAGAAAATAAATGTGTCTGTTAAGGATGTGGGACAGCATGGTTTTCTGCTGTCCACCACTTTACGTCACATAAGATATAATGTGTCTGGACTAGTGTGCATGATATGCAAAAAAACTGTGAAACATGACATTCCAATGGTGGCTCTGATATTCTGGTTTTATCTTAACTGTAAATTCTGACAGTGTGTCATGTTACTAAGGTCACAGATTTACTATTGCACGGCTGAGCACTGTATTATTTTACTGCCTTATAATGGTTGTGATGCTATATACTATGTTATATATTTTATACGTCCTTATCTTTAGTGTAATATATATATTTCTTTCTATTGTAATATGCATAAATAACAGCTGGCTGTCTGTTTTGTTACTTTTCTGTCACCTCTAATGTCTTTGTCATATGGCCTGGATAGCAGCCCACTAATTAAGTTAAAAAACAAATAAACAAACAAAAACAAAAGCGAACAGACAGACAAACAAGAAAGCATACAAAACAAAAAAGCAAACAGACAAACAAAGAAATAATAAATTAAGAAATGTGCGGTCTTAATCCATTATTATATATAACATACTATAATAATAAAAACTGGTATACTGTTACTATTTGCAAAGTCAGTGTTCCCGTATGGATGGAAGAGACAGTGGCCAGTTCTAGTTACTCCATCTTTGGGGAGGGTGTTAGTGGAGTCCCATAACAACAGCTCCACCAAGGAAAAGCCTGGGACTTGGGACTCTATAGATGTAAGTCCATGAAATAGGATGCATGCACTCTGCCTGGAGGAATTGTCAGTTAAGTAAGGGTGATACCTAAGGGTAAATATTAGGGCCTTTAGAAAGAGGAAAGTACCAGAAGGAAAGTAGGAGATTAAGAATAGAAAGAATAGAATATGTATTTATAGGTTCATCGAATGTTACTAGGATAATGGCCCTACAACCCTTACTAGCCTAGCTGTATTTATCCCAAGTTGCCCCGTTTGTTATGGGTTAGGTGAGTGAAGTTCAGAGAGGTAAGGATCTATGGTAGTTAATAATGACTTCCTCTGTTCTCCACCCTAGAAGGGAATTTGCAGTCATCCATCCATTGATCTAGGTTGATTTTGAAGAGGATCAGGGAGAGGCTCTGTTTCACGTGAATTGGAAGCTCGTTCCAGAGAGGCAGCAGTCTCTGGGAGATATGCCTATCTCTCCAGCATGACATTTTAATGTAAAAGTCTAGTTTAAGGTCCCTGGAGTGAGTGACCTTGCGCAGTTTGATTTATGAATGTGTAGCATTTCCATCAGGGCCAGATCTGTCCTGTAAGCCAGGCACAGGTCATCCCTTAGCAACCTGTAGGAGACAGAAAACAGTGACAAGGTTTTCAGTTTTTCAGCATAAGACTTGCCTGGCGTATCATGTTATTTTTTGGTAAGAAACCTCTGTGGTCTCTCCAATTGTTGCAGGTGTCAGGTGAGGTACATGCAAAAGGGACCACTGTACTCAATTACTGGTCTGACAAGGGGTGGGTATAATGGAAGTATAACATCCTTAGATCTGGATGTGATGCCTTTACTTCTAATACATGCCACATAGAAGGATTTCCTTACTACTGTGGATATGTGGTAGTCAAAATTCAGGTTGCTATCACATACCACTGGGTTCTACTTGGGGGGTGTTGTCTATAATGTAAGTAGCAGGGATGTCAGCTTTCCCAAAGGGAATAATAATTCATTTTTTTGTATTTAGCTTTAATCCATGTCTTTGGCACCAATCATTTGCCTGTGTTAACCGTGTCTACAGTATATTAACATAACTGGGTGACTCACTGATTGCTCCCAATTTGCAAACATCAGCAAACTTGATCAGCCACAGGCCATCCAAGTTTGCTTAAACTTCTGAGAAATAAATTCCGAACAGTAAGGGGCCCAGCACAGAACCCTGTGGTATGCCACTGGTGACTGGTCTTTTGCCAGAGGCGAGGTCACCCACTTTGACAGTATGTGTCCTATCAGTGAGCCAGTTGGCTACCCATCTGGTAATGTAGAGGTTATTTCTCAATTGAGAGAGTTTCTCTATAATACCTGAGTGGAGAATTGTGTCAAATGCCTTGGCTAGGTGAAGACAGGCAGTATGCACTGTCTTTCCCTCATCTAGGGCCTTGGTGACTTTCATGAAGAAGTCAACCATGTTTAACAGGCATGATCTACCTTTAACAAATCCGAAATGGGTAGAGTCCAGAGTTTGGAGATTATTTATGTCCTTGTTAATTAATAAGGTAAGTAATGATTCTTTAAATAGCCTTGCAGTTGAGGCTAGTCAAGTTTATGGGACTATAATTCCCAGGGTCGGTTGATGGTCCCCTTCTGTGCAGAAGGTTTACTGTTAGTGTCGTCCATTCTGCTGGAACATAGCCAGTTCATAGGCTGTGGTTAAACAGGTATCCAAGTGGGTCTGCTAGGTCATGTTTTAAGTTGTTTAAAAGGGAACCTGGGATATTGTCTGGTCCCATGGATGCCGTGTTTTTGGTACTGGAGAGCACCAAGATGACCTGCTCTCTTGAGATAATAGGTTGAGATATGGTGGCAGGTATACTTAGGGTGATGACTGGAGGGGAAGGGGGTGAAGTTTGCATCAGATCTGTCAGCTGGCAGGTTAGCTACTACCTCCAGTTGAGTATAGGTGATAGCTGGTTATTCCCTTTTTGATTGTGGACATAGTTCAAGAATACCGTGTGATTATCCTTAGCTAGGAAGGATATTTTTGCTTTGGAATTAGCTTTGGAGGAGTTGACAAGATCTGTAATGTGTTTCTTTAAGCTAGAGTGTTTTTTTTTTCCTCTGCTGAGACAGTTCCCTCTTGTTCTTGGACATTATAGGTTCATAGGTGGGTACTAGGCTATTGACCCAAGGGCCTAAGTAAGCCTAGCCAACAAGGTTCTCCAGCTTACGCCACCCAAGAAAGTTATTTTCCTGTGCCCCTGTTGAGCAGAGCCACAGAAGTGATCCCTGGGCTGTATTTCTTGTTTCCCATCCACTCATCAAGATTTTTCTTGAAGAGTGCTAATGACGAACTTTGCTTGACATAGATGGGTAGTTTATTCCAGAGTATGGGAAGTCTCTGGGACAGGAATCTATCCCTCCAGCATGTCCTGTTTATTGTGGTGACAAGGTTTAGGTCCCTAGAGCATGTAGCTTGGAGGGATTGGGATTTCTTTAGGTGCAACATGTCCAACAGCTCTGGGTTTGACATAGCTTTATATGTTAGGCAGAGATCACCTCAGAGTAGACGATATGCTACTGAGTAAAGCTGGAGTTTTTTGAGATGGTCAGTGTAGGGCATGTGTTTGAGGCCAGTAATCCTCTTTGTGAGGTACTTCTGTGGCCTTTCCAGCTGCTGCAGATGTCTTGTGAGGTACATTCCAAAAGGGGCATTGTACTGTATAATGTGTATAGTGTCAAATAGAGTAGAACAATGACCTCTTTTTTCCAGGATGAGAACCCTTTTGTGATGAGGTGTGCCATGTAGAAGAATTTCCTGACTACTGTGGCGATGTGATTATCAAAGGAGAGACTACTGTCTACCTGGGTCCCAAGGTCTCATCACACATTCAGTGTTAAGTAGAAAGGTGCCTATGTAGTAGCTCATGGGTACAGAGTTTTTACCAAAGGGGATGACAATGCACTTTTTGGTATTTTGCTTGAGGTCATGGTTCTGACACCAGGCATCTGTCTCAGTGAGGCCCTTCTGTAGGATGTCCACATAATTTGGGGACTTGACTAAGTCTCCTAGTTTGCAGTCATCTGCGAACTCCGTTAGCCAAAGGCCTTCTGTGTCAGCATGTACTTCAGAGAAGTAGATACCAAACCGGAGAGGTCCCAGGACTGAACCCTGTGGTACTCCACTTGTCAATGGTTTGAAATCAGATTTGGAGTCTGCAACTTTTACAGTGTGGGTTCTGTCAGTGAGCCAGTTGGCAACCCATCTTGTGACGTAGGGATTTATACCTAGTTTAGTAAGTTTATCTATAATTCCAAAATGTAGAATAGCGTTCCGTCAACACCATAAACAAAAAAAAAACAGAGGTAAAAGAACACCAACCTCCACCAATGCCAGAACACTTTCACTATCTAAACTCATAGCCTCAGTCCTCTGAAAAGATATTGAACCAATGTGGTTTTCAATGCTGGAAAATAGTCACCAGAATCGGAAATGAAATGGCAATCTTCATTTATTGTAACAAAATGTTAAGCACTTTCACTCACTCAAACATGAGCTTCATCAGAACATTTTACACACTGATATAAGAAGTTTAAATACTTTTTTTGGTGCCAAATCCATTTAAAGAGATATAGCGCTTAAAATTAATCATAGTGTTCAATGTCATATAAAATATAAAATATATGATTACTAAAACATACACTAATAGATAAACTCTTAAATACTCATATAATTAACCAATAATCATCCATTAAATAACTTACGTCTAAATAGTTTTGACATATAAGTTCATGTAAAAAATGTACAGATAGGTACATAGTCTCTAATAACTGTTGTCATTTTATAATAAATGAACTACTATTCCTAAACATTGGGAAATGAAAATACTATATTAAATATACCATGTACATATGAAAATATAAAATCTACCTAACCAATTCCTTCCCCCACTATTAATAATGATGGTAGATTTGTCTATTGGTTCTACCTAATAGTTAGTAAGGGTTTGATTGATATACTGTCATTCAACCCTGGTGGTGTTGAGGTATCGGTTAACAGCTGCCACCATACTTCCTTATATGCCAGTATGGTTTTGTTGTCACCACCTCTAGGGTCCAAAACAATATTTTCCAAAATCGCAAACTTAAAAATATGTTTTGCCCCAAACTTTTCTACATGCCTATAAAGGGCATTATTAATGTCTTTCATCCTGCTACTATATAGGTGGGAATATATACATTTTTTGAAATTTTGCTCAGTCTTCCCTATATAGTATCCCGGACATGCCCCACATTTTGCCAAATAAATAACAAATTTCGTATTGCAATTGCCTTGTTTGAATCTCAGTCTAGTTCTGTTGACATTATCCAAAACTATCCCTTCATCCTCATTGATAACATAACATTGGTTACAAACACCACATTTTGTAGTATGCTTCTTGATGTTTTCAGTTCCTATACCTTTGATACCCCTTTCCAATTAAAGACATTAATAATGCCCTTTATAGGCAAAAGTTTGGGGCAAAACATATTTTTAAGTTTGCGATTTTTGAAAATATTGTTTTGGACCCTAGAGGGGGTGACAACAAAACCATACTGTCATATAAGGAAGTATGGTGGCAGCTGTTAATCAATGCCTTGGCACCACCAGGGTTGAATGACAATATATCAATCAAACCCTTACTAACTATTAGGTAGAACCAATAGACAAATCTACCATCATTATTAATAGTGGGGGAAGGAATTGGTTAGGTAGATTTTATATTTTCATATGTATATGGTATATTTAGTATAGTATTTTCATTTCCCAATGTTTAGGAATAGTAGTTCATTTATTATAAAATGACAACAGTTATTAAATGCTATGTACCTATCTGTAAATTTTTTAGATGAACTTATATGTCTAAACTATTTAGACGTAAGATATTTAATGGATGATTATTGGTTAATTATATGAGTATTTAAGAGTTTATCTATTAGTGTATGTTTTAGTAATCATATATTTTATATTTTATATGACATTGAACACTATGATTAATTTTAAGCGCTATATCGCTTTAAATTGAATTGGCGCCAAAAAAAAGTATTTAAACTTCTTGTATCAGTGTGTAAAATGTTCTGATGAAGCTCACGTTTGAGTGAGTGAAAGCGCTTCACATTTTGTTGCAATAAATGAAGATTGCTGTTTCATTTCCGATTCTGGCGACTATTTTCCAGCATTAAAAACCACATTGGTTCGATATCTTTTTAGAGGACTGAGGCTGTGAGTTTGGATAGTGAAAGTATTCTGATGTTGGTGGAGGTTGGCGTTCTTTTATCTCTGTTTTTTTTGTTTATGGTATTGACGGAACGCTATTCTACAGTTTAAGGAGTTGGTTCTTATGGAGTCTGAACACGACACATCATGTGCACCTTCGCCCATTAAGAGAGATGAAATTAGGAAGCTTCAGTCGGAAGTTTCCTTGCTCAGGGGCAACGTGAGCAAATTACTATCCATGCTTTCTTCCATTGGGGCCAATGTTGGTGGTAACATTAATGGAGGAACTTCCAATGGAGGTCCGGGTACTACCAACTTAAACAGTGGTTCTCTTACTTCCAAAGATGCAGTGGATTCCACACATGCTCCTTTGCACAGAACTGGCTATGACGAAGGTGCAAGGAGATCCAGGGACAGATCGATAGTGGTGACATCTTCTCCAGATATTCCTAATGGACAGGGTAATAGTCATATGAACACCATGGACATTGATTTACCCACTTTTCACAATCAGGCGGAACCCTGCAACAGTAAGCTTGCTTTAACAGATTTCACGTTCGATTTCTCTTTTGGTGACCAAAATGAAGAGGCTTAACGGACAGGTACTAAGCCCAAGAAATCACAACCTATGAGAACTTATTTCAATGCCAATGTCAAAGACGCTACTGACAAAGGTACTGTTCATTTTAATGTTCACAATGGCATTGCTGAAAGTTGTAAACAGCAAGGGGCTAATAAGGAAGCACATTTAAAGAGATTTCTTGACAACTATTGTGTTTTTGACAATGTGAATGTAGATAATGATAATGAGCAGTTCAGCCCACATAATTTAAAGGGTACTCTGAAAGATTTAATACATGCATTGGGGAAAAAATTGAACATAATAAATTCTGTAAAATTAGATAATGCTTATTTGTCCAAATGCATCAATTCTAACATTGTTCCCATGGGGTTACGATTTTTTTTTAATTCCCTAGGCGGTAGATTTATCTAATAGTATTAAAAGTGAATTTAATCAATTGTTTGATGCACTTGGTATACAGTATATGCAACTATTAATTAAATGTAATGATGAAAAACTGTGTTGACACATGAAAGAAGTTGAGCAGTTGAATGACATAATTCTTAACGATTTAATGTTTGGGCAATGGAAGAAACTTTATATGAAACAATTTGAGACAGCTGACCAAAAAACTAAGAAAGTATATGGTAAGAAGTGTAAAAAATTAAAAGAGACATCGAACAGTATAACAGGGGTCAGGCTTATCAGTTGGGAGATGGGAACCATTTTGACAAACATGATAAGGAAAATCATAATAATAACTATACAGACAAACATTTTAAGGGAACTCATAACAATGGTAGAACCAATGAGTATGTAGAAAAGCATAATTACAATGATAGATCAAATTTTCATCAGGAATGGAAGCACGGAAGACACATAGACTGGAAAAGGGAAGGAAAATGGAGGAAGAAGAATTCTTTTCATCAGGAAGGGGTAGAAGGGAGACATTGGTAGAAGATACAGAGAATACCAATATTGAACATTTAGAAGTTCATTTAGATCAGGATATTGTTACTGATGGTGTAATTTTCAGTTACAATCATTTTAGTATATACAATTACACACAACTTCCCTTAGAAAAAACACATTTTAATTTATTGTCAAAGGGAATGAAATATATTCCCACTACATGTTTCAAATTGGTGGATTGTTTAAGTGAATTTAAGCTATTCATTAGAAAACTTAATTTAGCCCTTCTTTTTAAGGATAATAATGAAAAATTATTGAATAAGACCAATATACTTAGGAAGAAGAGTTGTTTTGTCCCAGTTATGCACCCTAATGTTTTGATATATGATAGACTAGTTACTAAACAGATCTATCAGGTGCATAATGAGATTACACTTAAAAAATTGAGAAGTAATTTAACTACAGGTGAACTTAATATTTTGAAGGAATTGAGAGCAAGTAACAACAAACGGGTCATAAAACCCGATAAAGGTGGTGATGTAGTTATATACGACAGCCTAGAATACAGCTCTAAAATGCATGAGATTTTACACTTATCAGGAAATTATGAAATTGTGTTCATTAACGAAATAAACATCACATATAGACGTATTGGTCTACATGTGGAAGAATTTTTATCAGACAGAAGGATTACGGAAGACACTTACAACTTTTTGAAAGTGGAACATCCTAAAATGGCCACTTTAGTGGGGATACCAAACATTCATAAAGATGTTAGTAATCCACCTTTTTGACCTATAGTATCAGGCAGTAAGTCAAAAACCTTCCCATTGGGGGTAGTAGTGGACACTATGCTTAAGCACATGTATGGGAAGATTACACACATGGTTAAAGATTCATGGGAGTTTTTAAAAAACTATCCAGTTGACATCTGGAAACATGGACTTATTTTTGTATCTATTGATGTAGTGGATTTATTCTAATGCATTCCCAAAGAAGAAGGAATGGAAGCTTTCACTAATAGTATCAAGAAATATAGTGACCTTGAATGGGACAAGGTCTGTTTGATACTAGAACTTATGTCTATAGTTCTAGATCATAACTATATTTTTTACGAAGGCAAACACTTCAGACAAACTAAGGGCATTGCTATGGGGGTGGCTTGTGCCCTTATATTCACCAATTTGGTAATGCTTGACTGGGAAGAGACTGTGGTATTCAATTGTGAATACTACAAATATGTAAAGTACTACTCATGCTTCCTAGATGACATCTATATTTTGTGGGACGGTAATCAAAAGAGTCTGGGTGATTTTTGGACTACTTAAACAATAGTAGTGGATTTCTTAAGTTCACATCCACTAGTAGTAGTGATGGAGTAGCTTATTTAGATACTCTTATATGCAATGGTGAAGATTGTTTCAAATCCAGAATACATAGGAAGAATACATTTACAAATTCATATTTGGAATATACCAGTAACCATCCTAAAAAATTGATGTACAATATATTTAAGGGACAGTGTATTAGGGACGTAAGGATGACATCTGAAAAGAAATACATTAAAGAGGAATTAGGTTACATCACTGAATTATTTAAAGAAAGAGGATATAACAGAAAAATGATGAAGGATGTGATGAAATATGTTACCAAGGAAAGGGGAACTAAATATATTCCATTATTGGGTGCTAATATTGAGGGTAAGAATTTAAACATGAATGATAGGGGGTCATGATTCAAAAGGAAACCAATGGTGTTTATCATAGAGCCTGCGTCTTAGAATATGGTCCACACACGAACAAAATAAAGGACATTTTAACAACTAATTGGAATGTTTTGATGGTGAACCAAGATATGGAGGATATTTTAGGCCCTAAACCAACATTTGTGTATAAGATGGGCCGAAATATTAAAACCTTTTTGGAAAGGGGTATCAAAGGTATAGGAACTGAAAACATCAAGAAGCATACTACAAAATGTGGTGTTTGTAACCAATGTTATGTTATCAATGAGGATGAAGGGTTAATTTTGGATAATGTCAGCCGAACTAGACTGAGATTCAAACAAGGCAATTGCAATACGAAATTTGTTATTTATTTGGCAAAATGTGGGGCATGTCCGGGATACTATATAGGGAAGACTGAGAGAAATTTCAAAAAACGTATATATTCCCACCTATATAGTATCAGGACGAAAGACATTAATAATGCCCTTTATAGGCATGTAGAAAAGTTTGGGGCAAAGCATATTTTAAGTTTGCGATTTTGGAAAATATTGTTTTGGACCCTAGAGGTGGTGACAACAAAACCATACTGGCATATAAGGAAGTATGGTGGCAGCTGTTAACCGATGCCTCGACACCACCAGGGTTGAATGACAATATTTCAATCAAACCCTTACTAACTATTAGGTAGAACCAATAGACAAATCTACCATCATTATTAATAGTGGGGGAAGGAATTGGTTCGGTAGATTTCATATTTTTATATGTATATGGCATATTTAGTATAGTATTTTCATTTCCCAATGTTTAGGAATAGTAGTTCATTTATTATAAAATGACAACAGTTATTAAATACTATGTACCTATCTGTACATTTTTTAGATGAGCTTATATGTCTAAACTATTTAGATGTAAGTTATTTAATGGATGACTATTGGTTAATTATATGAGTATTTAAGAGGTTATCTATTTGTGTATGTTTTGGTAATCATATATTTTATATGACATTGAACGCTATGATTAATTTTAAGTGCTATATCGCTTTAAATGGATTTGGCGCCAAAAAAAGTATTTAAACTTCTTGTATCATTGTGTAAAATGTTCTGATGAAGCTCACGTTTGAGTGAGTGAAAGCGCTTAACATTTTGATACAATAAATGAAGATTGCTATTTAAGTTCCGATTCTGGCGATTATTTTCCAGCATTGAAAACCACATTGGTTCGATATCTTTTTAGAGGACCAAGGCTGTGAGTTTGGATAGTGAAAGTATTCTGGCGTTGGTAGAGGTTGGCGTTCTTTTAGCTCTGTTTTTTTTTTTGTTTATAATTCCAAAATGGAGGATGGTGTTGAAAGCCTTGGCGAGGTCAAGATAGGCTGTGTTAACCACCTTACCCTCCTGTACAGCTTTGGTGACTGTCTCAAAGAAGGCGATCAGGTTCAGGAGGCATGATCTGCCTTTCACAAACCCGAACTGGGTGGGGTCTACAGTTTGGAGGTTACCAATGTCTTTGTTAATGAGTTCCATGATGATACGTTCCATGGCCTTACAGATCAGACTCTTCTGGCTAATAGGGCGATAGTTCCCGGGATCAAGTGGTGGCTCCCCCTTTGTGGAGTGGGACAACTGTTGCTGTGCACCATTCCGTGGGCACAAAGTCTAATGTGAGGTTATGATTGAACATGGTGCTTAGGTGGGGAGCCAGTTCATTCTAAAGTTTGTGTAAAATGCAGCCTGGGATGTTGTCCAGTCCCATGGATGCTGTGTTTTTGGCTTTAGAGAGCGCAGCTTTTACCTGCGTAATTGTGATTACAGGAACTCTGCATTCTTCCTGTATAGATATGGGCCCTTTAGGGGGTTAGAGGGGAGTAAAGTTAGCATTGAACCTATCTGGCAGTATGTTGGCAATGTCAGTTGGTTCTGTAATTTCCGTGCCGTTGTGCTGTAATTCAGAGCAGATCTGGGTGTTGCCATTGAGATTCCTGACATAGCTATAGAATGTTTTGTGGTTGTCCTTAGAATCAGTGGTGATTTTGTTTTCATAGCTAGCTTTGGAGGATCTTATAAGGGATCTTAGCTTCTTACTGAGGCTGACCATGGAGCTCCTCCACTCATGGGATTTTACTGTCTTTTGCAGCAGTTTCTTTCTTCTATTGTAGAGTTTGTTTATGGCAGGGGACCACCAGCTTCTCTTGTTGTATAGCCTGTTTATACTACAGATTCATCAGGGTAGCATTTTGTTTGGCAAGAGCTGGTTTTAATCTGTTCAGGTACAGCTGATTCTATACAACTGCTTAAGTGGTTATATAGGGCATTGGTTTAGACCTCTGTATAGGAGCCCATGTTATCTGCATTTGAGAGGACTTTGAAACTTCTTATACCATCACTTAGCAGGAGGTTGTTTGTCTCTGACAAATTCTTAAGCATTTTTGAGCTTGGTGGGGTATCTGGTCTTATAATTACATCAAAGAAGACTAATTAATGGTCTGATTTGACCAGGGAGGACATCACATGGAGGGGTGCAATGCTCTCCCATGTTAGTGAGTACTATGTCTAGGACATATGTGCCTCTTGTGGGTGTGCTGACTAGCTGTTCCAGAGCATTTGCTTTGACAAAGTCCAAAACCCATGTCTTCCCAGGCTGACAAATATTGGATCCCCTTGGACTGACACCAGAACCTAAGCCAATTGTTAAAGTCAATCATTTTTGTTTGTACTGTGGCATCATCTTTGGCGAAGGTAGAATGCTAGGCTTACTCCTGCCTGTTACACATAATCTGAGGTATGTCTCAAGTCATTCACCCCCACATAGGTTCATAGGTGTGTACTAGGCTAATGGCCCTGGAGCCTTTTACAAGCCTAGCCCATAGTATTACCCTGGCATCGTGCCACCCAACCTTAGTTCCCAGAGCCTCTGTTGAGTAGAGCCACTGGAGTGATCCCCAGGGTGAATTTTCTGTTTCCCATCCACTCATCAAGATTGCTCTTGAAGAGGACCAGTGAGGCACTCCACTTGACATGTATGGGAAGCCTATTCCATAGCATGGACAGTCTCTTGGTTATGAACCTGTCCCTCCAGCTTGTTCTGTTGATTGTGGTAATGAGGTTGAGGTCTCTGGAGCATGTAGTGCAGAAGTATTGGGATTTCTTTAGATGTAGCATTTCTAACAGAGCTGGGTCAGACATGGCTTTGTAAGTCAAGCAGAGAGCTCCTCTAAGTAGGTGATATGAGATAGAGAACAGTTGGAGTGCTTTGAGTCTGTCCATATAGGACAAGTGTTTAAGGCCTAGGATCCTCTTTGTGAGGTACTTTTGTGGCCTCTTCAGTTGTTGCAAGTGTCTAGTGAGGTACATGCCAAATGGGGCATTGTACTCGATGACTGGCCTAATGAGGAAAGAGTAGAGGGAGACAATGACTTTTTTCTTCCTGGATGCAATACCCTTAGTAATGAGATGTGCCACATAGAAAGATTTTTTGACCACAGTGACATGGACTATGACATTGTCATATGAGTACTTGTGGATGAGGGACTTGAGTGCTTGAGAGACTTGATAGATCCTGGCACCTGACAGACAACTAACAATTACCCATTCCTTATCCAGCCTGTTGAGGGGAACATCCATGTGTCTCACAATGGAGTCACCTATGACCAATACATTAGGTTTCGTGGTGTTACTCCTTATAGCATCATGGGAGGTTACTAGACTAATGGCCCTGGGGCCCTTACATTCCTAGTCTTGAGTTTATCCCCAGAATTGAAACCTCAGTCAACACCTGTTGCCCCTGTCAATGAGGGACACAGGTGGAACCACTGGGACAAATTTGTGGTTTCCCATCCACTAATTGAGGTTGTGCTTGAAGAGGGTAAGCAAGGTACTCTGTTTGACATGTATGAGAACTCTATTCCAGAGGCAGGGGAGCCTCTGGGAGACAAGCCTGTCTCTCCAGCAGGATTTGTTGATGTTGCATAATAGATTTAGGCCTTTTGTGTGGGTAATGCGTGAGGAATTAGACTTATGGCTATGGAGCATGTCTAGTAGGGCAGGGTCTGATATTTGCCTTGTTGGTGAGACACAGATCACCTCAGAGCAATCTGTACAATTCCAAGTAGAGTGATAGTGATTTGAGCCTGTCCACATAGGACAGGTGTTGGAGGCCATGGATTCTCTTTGTGAGGTATTTCTGTGGCTTTTCGAGTTGGTGCAAGTGTTTGGAGAGGTACATACCAAACAGGGCATATTACTCAATTATTGGCCTAATGAGGGCGGCATACAGAGATGTAATAACCTCCTTTTTCTTGGATGCAATCCCTTTATTTTTGAAATGAACCAAGTAAAAGGCTTTTCTGACCACTGCCGCTACATGATGGCCAAATGTGAGATTGCTGTCAAACTGAGTACCCAGGTCTCTAAACACAGCTTGTGTGCTTAGGTGGCTGCCGTTGTTGTGGTAATCAGTAGGGGCCGTGTTTTTGCCAAATAGTATGATAATGCATATTTTTGCATTTAACTTAAGACCATGACATTGGCACCAGTCATTTGTTGCTGTAAGACCCTCTTGCAGTATGTTAACATCATTTGGGGAGTCAATGACAGCCTCCAACTTACAGTCATCTGCAAACTTGGTCAGAAACAGGACTTTTGTCTTTGCCTGGAGCTCTGAGAAGTAGATGCCAAACAGTAGGGGTCCCAGGACAGATCCCTGGAGAACACCACTAGTGACAGGTCTGCTGTCAGAGGTGGAGGCACCTATTTTGACTTTGTGGGTCCTATAAGTAATCCAATTGTCCACCCACCTGATGAGATAGGAATTTACTACAAGTTGTGTTAGCTTTTTGATGATGCTGAAGTGTGGGATTGAGTCAAAGGCCTTGGCCAAGTTAAGGTAAGTTATATGTACTGAATTTCCCTCATCCAGGGCCTTGGTGACAGTCTCAAAGTAGTCATCCAGGTTCAACAGGCAAGATCTGCCCTTGATGAATTTGAACTGAGTGGGCTGTCAAGCTACTGGGGCGATAGTTTCCAGGGTCAGTAGTGGTGCCACCTTTGTGCTAAGGGATGACAATAGCAGTTCTCAGTCTTGGAGGGGGATAGGGGGTGAAGTTTGTACCGAACCCATCTGCTAGCAAGTTGGTAAGTCAACAGGATCAGTGTAAGTGGTACCAAGGGCACTGCTAACCACTGTTGCTTGAACAGCAGCAGCACCACACAAACATGAGGCTTAAATATGAGCAATCCCAAACTCAGAGAGGTTAGATTATCACACTTCTGCCACAAGGGTACAGAAAAACATGTTCTTAATGTAGAATAGCTGGTTTGGATCCCAAGTACACAAACTAACAGGTGCAATGTAATACAATGCACTTAGCTACTAAAAAGCAACAGCTGACAGTACAGTTTTTTTAAACTGCTGAAGTACAGTCACATTATATAAGAAAAGAGCAAAAACATACTTAGAACCCTTTTATGCATTTCCCAGCTCAGACAGACCAGGTAAATACCTATTGTCACTAGAGGAATAATCCCAGTCCTCCTAATGTAAAAGCACAGGAGTGTCCAGAGTGAAATGCTACCACAAACAAACCTAAAAAAATACAAAATGTTACCTCAAACAAATGTAAAGCTACAGATACAGCAGTGTACTTTAAACAGTGCAGTGAATAAAAGTGTGATTATTTACTAAAAGTACTTTGCTTTGCATAAATGAGCCAAGAGCCAGTCAATTGTGCAGAATTTATAAAGGCATTAAAAGCAAAATAAGCTGATTAATAACCCTTCTAACCAATACAACTACATGTAGAAATCTGAAGTGTTTCCCCAACCTAGACAGACCTAGTTACTTCCCAGTGCATTAGATGGAAAATCCACTGACCTCTTGATGTAAAAACAAGTGCTTGCTAGACTGCAAAAATACACTACTTTATCCAACAGTTAGTTTGATAATGAATTCAGATCAATTAGATCACAAGGAAAGGCAGATAAATAATTCAACATATCAAAAGCAGTGTAGAAAGGGAGGAGGTTATAAAGTTCAGTTTAAAGTATGTTCATAGATTAGTATGGCAAACCTATGACACGCATATCAAAGGTGACACAACACAATGTTTTGGGTGACATACCAGTGCTGACCAACACTTGAGTTATGAATGAATCTGAATGATGAACAAAAATACAAGAAATATGTGACCCTGCACTTATCTGTTAAAACTCAGCAACAAAAAAGTAATTAATTGATGTTAAGCAAATCAAATGCAGTGTCTTCCATATTTTTTCAGTTTAATTCGAAATTACTAATAAAAGTAGGGTAATTTCTTGGTGCACTGTTTTAAGCCCAATTATCAGAGCACATATTTTCTTTATTGTAAGTCACAGATTTTTCTTTTACTTTTATAGTACATAGCAGCACACATGATTGGACTACATTTTTTAAAATAAATGAATATGTGAAGAATTGTTTCTCTTTTGTTCATGGTGGTGGTGGTGAGGTGACACGCCTGCAGAGTCAAGATTGGCATTCTCAAAATGTTTGACACGCCAAGCCCAAAAGGTTTGCCTTCACTGGCTAACTGCCCTTGTGGGCTATTTTAAGCCTAGCCAAATAACCCATGTGAGAATCAAACCTTGCACCTCAAGTCTGTAAAGCAAATATCTTAACCATTTTGCCAACCTCCCTCCAAACAAAGGTTGCACACCCTGAACTAAAACCCAGAACCATCTGTACTTCAGCCCTACACTAACACCTGTTTCCACAGGATTAGTTTTTAAAGTGGAGGGAAGGTTGCAGACCCTGTACTAGAACCTAGGACCTTCTATACTCTAGCACTAGACATATACATGTTGTCATAGAAATAATTAAGGGCAGCTTAAAATCACCAGGATTAAAAAGCAGATCAAAAAAGGGGAAGGTGGCTAGAAAAAAAGAGCAGGGACTCACCAGCAATATTTTAGTTTATGCAAGCTTGAAATCTTTTCAGCAAAAGACAAAGGCACATAAATTCACTGTGTATTTAAGTATCACTCAAGAGATAATTAACCAAACAAAAAACATATGAAATGTGTAGCCTAGATAATTTAAGTGTCTATCTCTCACATAGAACAAAAACACTAGGCCAAGCTGATTTCTTAAAACAAAAAACAAAACAGAGCAGGTAAAACAGAAGGCAGCTCTATGACAGACAAAAAAATATAGGTTTACTTTTCTCACCCAGCAGAGAATCACCAGTAGTGCTTTAGTTTATGTAGGCTTGAAATCTTTTGCAGCAAGTCTTCTATCATACAATCTAGCCATCTCTTTGCTGGATGCCCTTCGTTCCTCCTGCCTTTTTCCTATCTACCCCAAATTTTCTTAATCAGATGTCTTCTGCATTTCTGCACATATACCTGAACCACAGTAATCTGTTCTCCTTGATATTCTCTGCAATCAGAGCTACTTTGGCTACTTCTCAACTGTCTGTTTCACTGCAAACATCAGGTTAGTTATGCTGCATCCTGATCTGAATCTGAACTACTCATCGCTCATTTTACTTTCTACAATTCTGCATATTTGTTTATCAGTAATCCTCTCCAGAAGGATACACATGCAATGTGACAGGAGTTTGATACCTCTGTAGTGCCTACAGTTGTGAATGACCACTTTGTTCTTGCACACTGGCACTAGTATGCTTGTTCTCCATTCAACTGGGATACACATCTCTCCATACTGCTATGAGTACTCTCTGAATCCATTTCTACCCTAACTCATCCATCATCTTGACCACATCTGCAGTGTCCTCATCATGGTGCTTTTCCCTGACTTCATTTTCCGAAGTGCTGTTCTTACTTCTTCCAGGGTAGGGTATTTCATTGTAGTCTGTTTCTGAGACAGTACAGCTTTTCTGTTTTTTTTTTTTTTTTTTTATTCAGAAGATGCTGGAAGTACTGATTCTGTCTGCCTTTGATGTCCTCTGGACTGGTGGGCAGGCTGTTCTTACCATCTCTCATGAAGGGTGTCTGATGACTATCTTTGTTATCTTTCTGTCATTACTGTATAACTTGATAGAGTTTCTTTGTGCTATCTACTAGGTCACTTTCCAGAAGCTGGTAGAGTGATTCTGTTGTTAGTGCAACTGCTGTTATTCCCTGTTAGTTAGCCAAGCTGTATTCCTTCTTTGCCTGGTCCATATTTTCTATTGCCCACTTTTTCCTGCACTCTTTTCTTTTGATAACTACCTAGACTTCTGTGTTCCACCATCTGCTTTCGTAATATATACCTTATTTCCATACCTGGCTTGGCTGCAGGGTATATTATGCGTAACTACAGATGCACACACACACACACACACACACATACACACACACACACACACACACACACACACACATATATATATATATATATATATATATATATTTATATATAAACATGCATTATACATGCATATATATGTGTATGTATATATATATATATATATATATATATATATATATATATATATATATATATATCCATTTTCGACATACATAATACAATACAATTCTTTTTTTTCTGTTGATACTCTCCTGCATCCTTTCTTTTATATACACATCTATATCTATCTATCTATCTATCTATCTATCTATCTATCTATCTATCTATCTATCTATCTATCTAGCTCTATCTATCTCTCTATCTAACTAGCTATCTAGATAGCTATCTGAATATCTTTAAATTATTTAATGCCCAGGTAAGGAATGGGAATGTAATATGGTACACATTTTATAGAAAAAAATAATTGAAAAACATCAAGGATGCTCTAAACACACCTCCACATTGTCTTTGTTGTTTACTTAGCACCCTGGAAAACATGTACCCATAAAATGTCTGATGCTGGTTGCAAATTTCCCTGTACTTCCATTTTCCAAGTTGAAAGTTGTAGTGTTTTGAGACTGGGGTGGAATACTTTGTTTTGAAAATGTTCTATATTTCTTACATTTTTTTATAGAAAGGCTTTTACTGTGGTGCAGTTACTAGCAGGGCAGCTGGTAAAAAATAACTGTCCTTTCTCTGAGACCTGATGACCACTTAGACTTAATTTTTATAAATATTTGTAGTATAAATAACTTCATTATGCAATTCTTGCTAGCTTTAGGCACAGAAATACATTCTTGTTAGGTTCTTCATCAAAAAGGCCAAGGAGGCCTCATGGCCTAATTTTGGCTTAAATAATACAGATAAATGTCTGTTCTAAGCTTTTTGCTTTGTTCACCTATTTCTCTGTGCTCATCTATGCTATGTGACAGATTTCAGATGACTGTAAAATGTTGTATTATGTGGTTAGCACATTGGATTATATCCCCTCTGTCAGTCGATAAATTCTGATTTCAAACTGACTTTTCCAGCCAGAGGGTAGACTTGTTATTAGTCCTGCCAAGACCACAGCTACATTTCTGAGGAAGAGTTTGATTAGAAAGAATGAGTGGATTTTTTTCCCAGTGGAATGCTGTAGTAAAGGTTCTTCTTGTTATGTAGACATAGAAATTCTCACCTGCAACAAATAAAAACATTTTTTTATGAACTAAACTACAAGGCCGGTTTTACACATTGGCAAACTAGGCAACTGCCTAGGGTTCTGCACTTGTACTATTAAGCTGGCTCTGTCTCCTTTTATTTATTTTTAGAGCAATGTTTCTTTGCTCCAAAAAATAAATAAATAACTAAAGAAGGCATTCCAGAAGAATGAAACGTTACCCATGGCACAGTATGTGCTCCCGGGGAAATTGTGCTTCATCTGACTTCAAAACATTCAGTTCAGCTTACTTAAGGTTAACCCTAAATGTTACAAGGTCATGGGAGTAGAGACTTTGCAGTGTTCAAATGTATGCGTGAAGCCACCCAAAAGAGGATGTTCTTTCTTTTCTTTTTTTATTTACAAAAAAAATGAATAAAATTAGTGTCTCTCTGGCTGTATGGAGTTATAAACATGACAGGAAATTGGAATGGCACAGTGAGTTAAGTGTTATCAGTGTTTTACACTGACAGTGATCCATCAGATAGTTTTGTCAGTATTTCTGGCTTTGTGTGGAAAGCCGAGGTGACAGGAATGCATGGTGAGATACTTGTTACTATTATTTTAATATTGCTGGCAGTGATCAACCAGATATTTTTGGCAATATTTCTAGCTTCTTGATTTATGTGGAAACTTGAAATGAGAAGAATGGCATGGTATGGTCAGTTATTTTTTTACAATGATGCTTGTGGTGATCAGATATTTTGGCAATATTTCTCTAGCTTTGTGATTTCTGTTATAAACTTAGATTGGAATACTTTAGTGTGTGGCAACTTGTTTGTATGGACTGTGGGGTTAAATAACATTATACAGCCATCAGAAGGCACGGCTCTTACTGCTTTCTGGAGGTTGGGCATGGCTGGATGAAAGTAACTGACCCTGTTGTCATTGCTCAGTTTAAGCAATCACTATCTGGCTTTGCACGACTAGTGTGCATACTTTGGACTTGACACCTGATATTCACAGACAAAGTAGGCATAATTGCTTTCATTGTTGTCTGTGGCGGAAAATGAGTAGCTGCTTGCTTATTATTTTGGCTTTACAGGGCTAATGTGATTATGTACCTGGGTGTCACAGTAGTGCAGTGGTTAGTGTTATCACTTCACAGCAAGAGGTCCTCCAATGCAAGTCTCAGCTGGGGTGCCTTCTGTGCAGAGTCTGCATGTCCTCTCTGTGTTCGCCTGTTTTTTCTCCAGGTGCTCTGGTTTCTTCCCAACTTCAAAACACATGCACCTGGAATGTGGGCTCTATCCCAGTTGGACCTTCCTGGTAAACAGATGTTAAATAAAAATAAATAAATGAATGAATAAATAAATAAAATGTGAAGCAACATGTAATATTTTAATATGTGGAAACTGTTGATATTTTAATATGTGGCGACTACTTGTTTGGAGCAAGGGTGAAAGTCATTACAACTCCATCCTCTTTTATAACAATCAAACATCTGAAGTGTACATAGATGTGGCTATAACTCTTACTGGGCGGTTGCCTGGCTAAAGGTTATTGGCCCTTGTCACTCGTCTGGTCATGATAAAACAGACGAACATTCATGGGTTCAGTGCAAGCAGCTTTATTACACACAAAACATCAGAAATGAGGCTTTGTAACTTAAACATAAATAAACTTATAAACAGACTTGACTACCATACGCATGCATGTTAAAACTCTGGCTGTTGTCTCAAAATGGCACTGCTGCCTGCACATGCTCACTATTTGTATGCACATGCTTACATCTGGAAATGCTTCTTAAAGGTACATACACACGCTCTGTTCTACATCCTCCCTATTTAAGAAATGATTCATATATGAATTGACAGTATTCAATGACATGCAATTCACGGAAATGATCTTCTGACATGCAATTATACAGAACTAATTATTTGACATGCAATCATACAAAATCAGACACATATAAAACAATCATGTCCAAGTTGCTGTGTATTTTACACTAGGTCTGGAAATATGATTTGCTTGTGTAACGTAAAAGAATTGGATCTTGCAACGGGGACTGTCTTCAAGGAAAGTTCAACTTTGGGGCAACTATCATCAAGAATGGGAATGGATACTGGGACATGCTCTTTGGTATGAACATTATCTGGATTGCTCTGAGATCTAGAGTCTGTATCACAGGTACAATGGTGCAATATCGTTTCTGATACAGGAAGAAGATGTCTGCATTTTTTCCTGTATTCTATACCCTCAGATTTCACTAAGTAGAATCTCGGCTCGGTACATATACCTCTCACTTGACCAGTTCGATCAAAGCCTTTCACCATTTGCATCCTCACTGCCTCTCCTTCTTTTAACAGATGAAGAAATCTGCTCATTTTATCACAGCTGGACTTTTGAGAAGAATGCTTCTTAAAAAGTTTGGCTTTGATTGCTCTGTTGTTTTTAGCATTAAGCACCAACTAGAACTGATAGGCAAGATTGTTCTGGTTTGCCTAGCTAGAAGTGTCTGAGCAGGCGAGCCAAGTAGGTTGTTACGAGGTGTACTTCTGAGATTAAGTAAATTCAAGAAGATATCGGTATTGTCACTCTTTCACCTCTCTAGTAAATGCTTTGCACTCTGTACTGCATGTTCAGCATGGCCATTTCACTGTGGGTATTCTGGACTACTAGTAACATGAATAAAGCCCCACTCTTTTGCAAATCTCTGAAACAATTGACTGGTAAACTGAGAACCATTGTCAGAAATAACTTTGTGTGGGCTACCATGGACTGAGAAATGACGTTTCATCTTAGTAATAACAGCACTTGACATTAGGTTAGGTAGCAAATCCTTCTCAAACCAGTTCGAATAGGAGTCTACAAACACTAAGTAATGCTAATTGTTCCACTCAAATATGTCAGTGGCTACTGTTAACCAAGGTAGTTCGGGAATTTGGCTTAGCTGAAGTGGCTCTTTCTGCAAATGCAGTTTAGTACTGTTGCATATAGAACAAGAAGAAGGCACTTTATCAGTGTCTTTCCATAGAGAACACCAAAATACTAGCCCTCTCACTCTTCTTTTGGTAGAATTGGAACCTAGATGGCCACAATGCAAAATTTGAATGTATTCACTCAGTGAGGAAGTAGGAACAACAACTTTTGGACCTTTGAACATGATAATCTTCCATCAACATCTCATCTCTGTATGAAAATAAGGTTGCAATTCCGGCAGTACACAGGATTGCTTTGACGGCCATCCGACATTGATGAAGTGGTTGAGCTTTTGCAAAATTGGATCAGTCTTTGTATGATCTCTCAGCTCATCAAGTCTCATGGTAGAAAAATGACACACTTCCATGACATTAAATTCAAAATTCTCTGCATCAAGCTGTTATGTGGTATTTCTGGGTGATCTGGATAAGGTATCAGCCAGAGAAAGAAGTTTACCTTTTGTATAGACCATTTTAAAACTGCACTTTTGCAATTTGAGCATCATTCTTTGTAGACTTGTTGGAGCTGACTGCATAGGCTTCTTTAAAATCATGACTAGAGGTTGATGCTCAGTTTCCATTTGGATAGCTCAGCCTTAAATATAATCATGGAATTTCGAACATGCGAACACAATTGCCAAATGTTCCTTCTCAATTTGAGTATACTGCATTTCAGTTTGAGTAAGAGTTCTAGATGCATAGGCAACAGGTCTGCCCTCTTGAAGAATAACTGCACCAAGACCGAATGTTGAAGCATCACAGGAAAGAACTACTGGTTTGTGGACATCATAGTATCTCAATGCAGTTGGGTTAGCATATTGCTGTTTGAGGTTATCAAATGCTGTCTTGTGTTCTAACCATGACCATGCAACATTTTTGCTTGTCAGCTCTCTCAAAGGCACTGATAACTCACTAAAGTCAGGGATAAATTTGCCCAAATAATAAACCATACCAAGAAAACGCTGTAAAGCTTGGACATTGTCTGGAGCTGGCATCTCAAGAATGGCTGCTTGTTTAGAAGGATCTGGTCATAAGCCTGTATTGGTAAATAAATGAGCAATATAAGTAACTTCTGGTAGTCTGAATTTGCATTTCAGAGGATTGAGCTTTAAATTCACTTCATGTGTTCTGTCTAGAACTTTCCTGATGTTTCTGTCATGCTCTGCTTCAGCTGTCTATCAGGTGCCAGAATCCGACACATAACACACGCACTCAGGTCACTCCACAAGTACAAGTATGACTCTATCATTGTCCATGTGGGTGTGAATGACCTGAGACACACCTCCCTGGACTACATGAAAAGAGACATGGTGGAGCTCTTGGATTATGTGCCCAGGCAGTTATGACACCGGGTCCCCTTGACTTCATCGACACGCCGAAACACCGACGCTAAGAAGACCGACTTGAGAAGACCGATGAGACAGATGATTGACAAGGTGAAATCCCGACAGCCGAAACACCGACATGGGCAACGTGTGAGCGCGAGTCGGTAAGTGTGCGATAGTGAGGGATTTAGCATTAGGGAGTGGACAGGTAAGTGTGCAATAGTGAGGGATTTAGCGTTAGGGAGCAGACAGGTAAGTGTGCGATAGTGAGGGATTTAGCGTTAGGGAGCGGACAGGTAAGTGTGCGATAGTGAGGGATTTAGCGTTAGGGAGCGGACAGGTATGTGCGAGATAGTGAGGGATTCAGGGTTAGGGTGCGGGAAAGGTGAGTGTGCGGTAGTGTCGGACTTAGGGTAAGGTAAGTGTGCGATAGTGACGGACTTTAGGTGTAGTGGCGGGTTAAGTGAGTTAGGGTTAGGGTGTGGGTAGGGTAAGTGTGTGATAGTGACGGAATGTAGGTTTAGTGGTGGGTTAAGTGAGTTAGGGTTAGGGTGCGGGTAGGGTAAGTGTGCGGTAGTGTCGGACCTTAGGGTTAGGGTTTGGGTTACGGTTAGTGCATGTATAGTTGTGTGTAATGTGTAGTTTACGTTTTGTGTGTCTGTGTTTTGGGTGTCGGTGTTATGGTGTTCAGTTTTGTGAGTTGTCGGTTTTGTGCGTTTTCGGTGTTTTGGTGTCGTTGTTTTGAGTGTCGGGTTTGTGGCGTGTCGGTGTTGTGATAGGGATCCATGACACCAGCCCTGAGCAGTATCCTACTGTCACCCAGAATGATACTGCAGTACAAACAAAAAATGATTGACTTCAACAATTGGCTAAGTTTCTAGTGTCATTCTAAGGGGATCCAGAATTTGTCTGCTTGGGATGACATGATTGATAGACCTCAATATTTTGCCAGAGATGGTCTGCACCTATCACCCCTGGGTTTCCGGGTACTGGCTAAGGCTCTTGCCACCCCTATAGTGCCTTTTTTAGGTGGTGTTCCAAAGACCAAATTACCACCGTAACAGCTATAAATAAATGCAATCTGAGGGTCATGCTGCTCAATGCTAGAAGTCTAAATCTCAGGATGCACTCACTGAAAGCACTCCTCAAAATCGAGAACATCAACATTTGTGCTGTAATGGAGACCTGGTTTAAAGTGTCAGAAAGCACCCATGCGCTACCAGGCTATAACTCATTCCACATCTTTCGGCCCTGAAACATGGACCGAAGCTCCAAAGGTGGTGTTGTCTCCATATTCATAAAAGATATGTACACCTCCAGACTAGTACCCCAGCATAATGCATCTGAGATACTTCAGCTACAACTAACACTGAGTCAGACTGCGATCCAGGTCATAGCCTGCTATAGGTCCCCAACCATGTCCCTAGACTCTCACACCATGTTCCTAAGCTCCCTGGAATCTATTAAGGTCCAAACCAACACTCTCATACTAGGAGACTTCAACTACTCCTCCAGCAAGTGGGAAAACTATTCAAACATCAATACACTGGCTCAACGCTTCCTGGAATTCATCAATTCCAATGTCCTGAACCAGCTCATTTTGACTCCCACTAGAAGAAGCAACATGCTTTACCTGGTTATTACTAACATGGGCGACCATTGCTCTACACCATAGTCAATCCCTCCCTGGTCAGATCTGACCATAAACTAATCACCATGGAAATCCACATCTCAACCACACCCCCCGCAAAGGTGACCACCTTGAAAAACTTCTCCAAAGCTGACTTTGGACTCCTAAAAACAGAGGTGGCTAACATCATTGCACCCATGCCAATGGAAAATAGCTGCATGACTGCCGAATCATACACCAATGCACTGTATGAACATGTACATAAATGCATGGAACTAGCCATACCCAAAAGAAACAAGACGCTTTCCTCCAAAAAAAGGAAGCCCTGCCATTAATAAACTGTACAACAGAAGGAAGAAACTGCTGCAGACAAAGGTGAAGTCCCAAGACTGGAAAAACCCCCTTATTAGCCTCAACAAAAAGTTGAAATCCCTCATCAAATCCTCTAAAGCCAGCAATGAAGGCAGAATTGTGGCAGACACTAAAAACAATCACAAAGCCTTTTATAGTTATATCAAGAACCTCCATGGCAATACGCAGATGTGCTCGGAGTTACTGCACAATGGTACCTCCCATACTGAGCCAACAGATATTGCCAACATACTGGCCAACAGATTTAGTGCCAACATTACCCCTCTCTCCCCTCTAAAGAACCAATCACAATACCGGAAGAATGCCAGGCACCCAGCATTATTGCCGCCCAGGTTAAAACTGCATTGTCCAAGGCCAAGAATACAGTTTCCATGGGACCTGATAATATCCCTAGCTGTGTTCTATATGAACTACAAAGTGAACTGGCATCACATCTTTCTGCCCTGTGCAGTCACAGCCACATCTCAGGCTTTGTCCCTACTGAATGGTGTACTGCTACAGTCATCCATCTCCATAAAGGGCGAGCAACTACAGACACTGGAAATTATCGTCCCATTAGCCTGATGAGTCTGACATGTAAAGCTATGTAGCACATCATCATGGACCTCATTAACAAAGATATAGGAAATCTCTAAACTCTGGACCCCATGCAGTTTGGCTTTGTGAAAGGGAGATCATGCCTGCTCAACCTGGTTGACTTCTTTGAGTCAGTCACCAGGGCTGTGAATGAAGGTAAGGCACTGCATATAGCCTACCTCGATCTGGCCAAGGCTTTTGATATCATTCCTCACTCAGGAATTATTGATAAACTTACCAAACTAGGCATCAACCCCTATTTCATTAGGTGGGTTGCAAACTGACTCACAGATAGAACACACAGTGTGAAAGTAGCGAACTCCAGCATCTATTTTAAAGAAGTCCAGGCCAACACAAAGGGACTCTAGCTGACCAAGTTTGCAGACGACTGCAAGCTGGGAGCCATTATTAACTCCCCAAGTGATGCAAACATCCTACAGAAAGGCCTCACTGAGACCAATGACTGGTGTCGAAACAATGGCTTTAATTTTAACGCCAAAAAATGCATCGTCATCCCCTTTGGTATAAACTCAGTTCCCAATAACTACCACATCGATGGGAGTGAACTGAACACTGAAGGTGCTATAAGAGATCTGGGGATGCAGATTACAGAAACCTCACCTTCGACCACCACATTTCCATTGTGGTCAGATAGTCCTTCTATGTGGTACATCTCATTACCAAGGGTTTTGCATCCAGGAAAAAAAGATGTCATCATCTCTCTCTACTCTTCCCTCATTAGACCAATCATTGAGTGTAATACCCCATTTGGCATGTACCTCACTAGACACCTGCAAGAGCTGGAGAGGCCACAGAAGTACCTTATGAAGAGGATCCTAGGCATTAAACACATGTCCTACATGGACAGACTCAAAAGACTCCAACTATTCTCTGTCTCATATCGCCTACTTAGAGGCGATCTCTGCTTGACTTACAAAACTATGTCTGACCCAGCTCTGTTAGAAATGCTGCATCTAAAGAAATCCCAATCCCTCCACACCACATGCTCCAGAGACCTCAACCTCATTACCACAATCAACAGAACATAGAACAGACTTCCCATACATATCAAGCAAAGCACCTTGCTGTCCCTCTTCAAGAGAAATCTTGATGCGTGGATGGGTAATAGAAAGTTTACTCCAGGGATCACTCCGATGGCTGTACTTGACAGAGGCACTGGGAACTAACGTTGGGTGGCATGATGCCTGGGCACTTCTATGGGCTAGGCTTGTAATGGCTCCAGGACCATTAGCTTAGTGCACACCTATGAACCTACAAACCTCCAACCAGTAAATCATCAACTATTATTGCACATGGGTAGCCTGAAAAGATTTACTCCATTGCACACTGAAAGATTTCACTGGCAGAATTTATTCCAAAAGGCATCCTGAGGAATCTGTATCTACCAAATGGGGTACTGAATGTAGTCAGTAGTGAAGATTTGTGATCAAGCATTACTTGCCAAAATGAACTCTTTGCATCTACAACAGAAAAAACAGTGGCATTTGGCATGAGGGCGGCAATTTCCTCAACTGTATGCATGGGAGGATGAGGTCTTTTTAATACCTTGTTCAAGTTTCTTGGGTCAATGCATATTCTGATTTCATATGATTTTTTCTTATGAACAGCTGCCATGGAAGACGCTCACACATTTGGTTCTGTGACTGGACAAATCACACATTGCTGCACCATTTTGTCTAACTGGACTTTGACTTTGTCCTGCATAGGTATTGGAGCTCTCCTTGCTGGTCTGATCACTGGACAGATCTCTGGGTCTACTTTCATGGAATGCATAATTGGAAGTTTGCCTAGCTTGTCATCGAAAACATTAGCCTACTCTGAGAAAATAGCATCACTGAAGCTGGAACTGGGACATGTGCTTACATGATGTACTTCTTTGGTAAAAGAAAACAGTTTCATTCTTAAACTGTCTCTGAGACTTAGTAATGACTGCATAGGCCTTCGGACCACATACAATTGCAAGCTGTAACTGTTCCCAACTGAATAGAATGAAAGCACTACTGAGCCTTCGGTTTGAACCTCTTCACCTCCATAAGAAACAAGCTTTGCACAACTGACAAAATTAAGTTGCTCACCAGCTTTCACTCTAGCAAATATTTCTGTTGACATTACATTACACTTTGAACCAGTGTCTACTTTGAGCTCCGTGGGCTTACTATTGATCCAGACAGTACAAAACACTTCATCCTTTGCCAACAAATCTACTACATTAACCTTTTCATCAACTACTGATACACCATCTACATAGAAAGTTGGGTTGCAGCTTTCTATATGATCAACTTGATTTTTTGAGTGACCTTTCTTAATAACTGAATGAGGATTACTTGATTTACAAAATCTTTGAAAATTATTCCACTTTTTACACTTGTGGCATTGTGGACCAAATGCTAAGCACTTCTCTCTTTTAGACTCATGGTTGGCACCACAATTACGACAGTTAACAATAAGACTTGACTTCAGTTTTGCTGACTCACTCTTATACTGTACTGAGCATGCCCTTTTACTGAGCTCGTCTTGGAACTTGCTAGTAAGCTACGGGTTTTCCCTGCCTGACATGCAGGAGTTGCTGCTGCTATGTGCTTAGGCCTGTTTCTGCTTGCCATGTATTGCATGCTGTCTACGTTTGCTCTAGAGGCTGCTGAAAACATGCTTTTATCAGTTGCAAGCATACTTGTGTACCTTTCTGTGAGCTCATGGATTTGGCAAATCTCTATGGCTTTGTTTAACATTAAATAACTGTCACGAAGCAAAATCTTTCCCACTGCAGCACTATTAACACCAGACACAAGCCTGTCCTTTATTAACTCATTTTTCAAGTCACCATATCTGCACGTTTTGACCTGATTTCTCAAGTTAGTGATATGAGCTGCAAAAGTTTCACCTGGCATTTGGTGTTTTGCATAAAATAAGTGCCTCTCTAATGTAACATTTGTCTGGGGGTTACACATTTCTCTAAATTTACATTTTAAGCACTCAGGGCCCTCCCTTGATTCAGCCGGTGCTGCATTATGGTAGTTCCCCCTCTCTAACATATACCTCTGGTGCATACACAAATGAACGCTCTCTTTCTATAGCTTCTGACCCTAAATTAAGCAAAATAAATGCCTTTGTACATGCATCTTTGTCAGAAAAAGCTGCTTGTATGAAAATATCGTATTCCTGCTCAAATACTCTCCAATTCTCTGTTATATTATGATCAAACACAAGTGGACTAGGTCTGTGAAATGCCTCTGCCATATCAACACACAGTAGTGAAGGTGCTTGAAATTATGTACAAGCATAGACACATAAATATATATTCCAGAACATTATTCCAGTACCTGTAATTATGCCCAATAGCACAACAAACTCTTTGAAATAACTGCACTTTGCCAAATAAGTCTCTGTAGCACTAGAATACTTTGAGATCACTGTACTTTGTGAAACCACTCCTTATCAGTGTATGAAATACTTCAAAATAACTGCACTTTGCGAAATAAACTGTACAAAATGGAAGACGCTCAGAGTAAGAAACACTTTGAGATGAATGCACTTTGCAAATAAACTGTACACAGCATAAGAACCCCTCAGAAAATGTCCGTTTTGGGAAATAACTCTGTACATTTTAAGAAACACTTTGAAATGGTGGCTTTCTGTGAATAAATGCACACAGCACAAGAAACTTTTCAAAATGGCTGCAGTTTGACTGCACTTTGCAATATAACTGTACATTGCACACAGCAAAATCTTTGAAATAATTGGACTGTAATAAAGCACACACACTCTGCAAACACTTTGCACACTCTGAGATACTTTGAACAACTCTGTTATGCTATGAATGGCTTCAGTCAATGCAAAATAGTAGTTTGTGCCCAAAGATGGTCTTTTACTAAAAAAAAAATCAAATTGCCTTGCCCTTTAAGATTAATTTTGCCATTTTATTTTACTTGTTATGCCTTTTTAATCTCTTATTATGCTCATTATACTTTTCTTCTGCCTGTGTTACTTTAAACATGCTCGTTATATAAGCCAAAGGTAATTCTGAGCCCCACATGAATATCCCTGGTAGTTTTATCAAATATCGTGGTTTTGAACATTTGACTAATAATATTTTGTGCCTTTCCTTTGATTAATAATATGTTTTGTGCTACTTGTTTGATTAATAATGCGTTTTGTTCCTTATAAATGCTCCGTTTCATTTTCTTTGCAAATAAATCATTTGGGCAGTTTTCTTTGCCTTGCGTTCGTTTCTGGCCCTTTTTTGTTTGTCTGAGCTCCATTTCACTCAACCAGCTTGATATGCCATCACCTTCAACTCTGCAGCTCATAGGATGAAGAAGTTGCTGTCTTAATCCTGGTTCTGACACCATGTCGCTCATCTGGTCAGGATAAAACAGACGAAAATTCATGGGTTCAGTTCAAGCAGCTTTATTGCACACAAGCACATCACAAATGAAGCTTTGTAACTTAAACATAAATAAACTTATAAACAGACTGACTACCACTGTTTATAAGTGGTGGTGTTCTCTCAAAATGGCACTGTTGCCTGCACATGCTCAGTATTTATGTGCTTACATCTGGAAATGCTTCTTAAAGGTACATATAAAAGCTCTGATCTACAACCCTGTTGCTTATTTTCTGTATTTGCTCCTATACATTATAATATACATAATAAACTACTAAATACATATCAGCATATCTCTTCTTTATAGAGCCATGGTATGCAGAATCTCAAAATGCTGCAGAATTTGTTGAGTAGCTGAGGAAATGAATAAAGAAATAGTTGATGAAGCAAAGCAATATATAAGTAGCTAAAAAGTATTGTTTGGAGAGGTACATGTGTGGGGAACATGTACAATGCATACACCCCAAGGAGTGGGAAAGATAGGACAGAAGTTGGATAGCAGTAAAGAGGGGTGACACACATGAAGAAAGGGAAAGGAACATTAGAAGGAAGGTCTGGGTATAGATATATTTTTGTGGGAATAGGCCCCGTTTTGCAGAGGAGAAGGACTGGTGACTCAGTGATAAATGGTACAGGATAATTGGGATGGAAAGAAATGCAAAATTTAAAGGATACAACATAACACAAATACAGGGTCCTGAAGTACAAAGGGACAGGGCATAGCACAATAAAATAAACAGGCAGACAGCACAGGAGAGAACACAGGATGGCACAATGACAGACAAGAGAGGGGCGCAGCTTACACATAGCATGTCATGCCGACAAATGGAAAGTAATACATCAACATATGCAAAAAGTTGTCAATGGTGTGTGAGCACCTCATTTGGTGATCAGGAATGACTGATGGCATGGTATATGGAAAAATACCTTTCAAAAAAATACTACAGCACAGATGGATATCGAACTGCACACATGCCTTACATTTGCAGCTATGGACATGAACCCATATAGCATATGCTACACCTGATAATAATCCAGACACATGTAGGATCATAAGACCAGAATGCAGGATTGAGCCTTGATTCCTATGGATGGGAAGGCAGGCATCTTGCCACTAAGTCATTATGCACATATGATATGGGTCTATATAGGTAAAAGTATGAATTTTAACAGAAACCAGTGTTTTGTCAAGGTGGCAACCAAATGCACCTGGTGCAGCAGCAGGTCAGCACTGCATATGTACAGAAAGGTGCAAGTAAATGGTACAGGATAATAGGACACCACATGTTATCTGTGCACATTAATTTGCCACACTTCCATCATAGGTATATGTTTCTACTATCACTACTATGCTACAGCTAGCATTACTGCTATGAGATATAAAGTGGTATCTGTTATAACAATGTGCACTACACATATGGTACTATAGGCTTAGTGTGGGCACAGTGTGGTAGCTGTACTGCAACACTGTGATGTGTCACTCATAACAACATGCATACAGAACTATGTACAATCATGCCAAATGAGGTCACTTAGCCTATGTATGACATATACATGTCTTGTATGTCACCATATGCTGAAAGATATGTGCAGCACTGATATTGATGCAGGAATGTGTCTGTGAGTGTATAGAACACCTAAACAAATTGCTCACTGTAGAGCATGCATAGAGGGTATGGGAAGTACATGTGAGGAGAAGTTTGCAGGCATGAGCCACCCACTCATTTGCAACTATGGGCCAAAACACATTCTGAAACATGAAGTGCTGAATACAATCAGCTAAGCATTGGCACTTCTGCTACATTGTAATGGGAGTTCATAGGTTCATAGGTTCATAGGTAGGTACTAGGCTGTTAGCCCTAGGACCTATATAAGCCTAGCCAAAAGGGTACCTTGGCTTTCGCTACCCAAGAAAATTATTTTCCTGTGCCCCTGTCGAGCAAAGCCACAGAACTGATCCCTGGGGTGAATTTCCTATTCCCCATCCAATCATCAAGATTTTTCTTGAGTGCTAATGCGGAGATAGGTTCATAGGTAGGTACTAGGCTATTAAAATAGTATATTTGTATATTGGTATTGTATATTTGTATATTAGTATATATATTTGTAGTGGGAGTCTTACTATATGCATGGCACTTTCATCCACAAGTCTGATACACAACACAATAGTTTTCAACAGCAGCAAATGTGTTATAAACAAAATAATATGCTCTTATTGACAGTCATGCAAACACACTGCAACATTTGTCTTGGCTTCAAGAATGTGGCAAAATATTCATGTTCATATGTGAGAAGGGCAATAATGAAATGAACATGTAGAAATACAGCTTCATGACATAAGGAGAAAAAGGGACATGTGCAGCAGAAAATGTATTACATTGACCTAAGTGACCTTGATACTGACATGTGAAGCTGCAATGCAGTACGATGTGGCCAGAAAGGATGTTCTTACATAAACAAATAGCACACAAAAAAATTAACAGAGGACCTCATGCATAACTGCATCATTGCGGGATGTGTGGATGCTAACAAGAGTCTATAGATATGGATACCTGCAACTACATTGCACAAATGTACAAGTGCAACAGAGTGGCCAACTGTGCCATGCACATACACACTCATGTGTACACAATATGCACTTGTTATATGGCATTATGTAGCATGCCAGAATGCCTTAAAATATGGAGTATGTAGACGGCAATTAACCACAAACCACAGGTGTGATCAAATAAACAGGAGTTGCAGGCATATATACAAACATAGAGGTGCAGGACAGTTGCACACAAATGGCAGCATATTATTAACTCACAGAGTAGTCCAAATACCAACTTACTGCCATGTTTCCCTGAAGTGCATGTGATCCAACAGGGGTCATGGGTGTCTGCGGGTGGGCGGTGGGGCATGTTAGTAGGGAGGTAACCAAGGGATCCGTAGGGTCAATGTAGGATAATACTTTTAATATTGATGGTCTCTGTCCATAAGGTGCCAGAATGGGGGGGAATTTGCAATTTCCCAGGCAATTGTCAAGATTTTTTTGAATAGGGTCAGGGAAGAACTCTGTTTTACATGAATGGGGAGCCTATTCCACAGTGCGAGGATCCTTTGGTACACATATCTGTCTCTCTAGCACATTCTGTTTATGTCACAAGTGAAGTTTTTTCTGGTGCTGTTTATTTTGTGCATGTCCAACAAATCCATCAGGACTGTGTCTGAGGAAGCCCTGTAAACCAGACAAAGATCCCCTCCCAGCAGCATATAGGAGACTGAATACAGAGACACAACCTTTATGCAATCAGTGTAGGACAGGGTATTCATGCCCTGAATTCTCCTGATGAAAAACCTTTGTGGGCATTCCGACTGTTGCAAGTGTCTCACTAGATACATGCCAAAGGGGACATTGTATTCAATGATAGGTCTATTAAGGACCCAGTAGAGTTGTACTATAACTTCCTTGGACATGGATGCCATATCCTCATCTATAACCTGGGAAACATAGAATGAGTTTCCTATTATCTTAGCTACGTGTTGGTCAAAGTCCAGATTGCTGGCTGTATATTTTACCATATCCCTTACTACTGGGTCAACTCTTAGGAGCATTTTATCAATGGAGCACTTAACATTGGTTGACAGTTTCCCAAAGGGCAATTTAATGCAATGTTTTGGCATTGAGTTTTAAGCCATGGTTTTGGCACCAGTCAGTTGTCTGTGTTAAACTTATGTCTATGTTTGACTTCCAAAATGTTGGTGTCTTGGGAGAAATCTTTAATAGTTCAAAGTTTACAGTTAATTGTAAAATTGTTGAGCTAGAGGCCTTGAACTTTATTCCTGACATCCAAGAATTAGATTCCAAACATGAGCAGGCCCAGCACTGAGCACTGGGGTACTCTGCTGCTGAATGGTCTCTTGGTAGACATACTCTCACCAATCCTGACTTCTTGGATCTTGTCTGTGAGCCAGCCGGCATTCCAGTGAGTTACATAAGGATTTATGGTTAACACAGAGAGCTTGTCAACAATGCCTGAGTGTTGTATTGTAATGAATGCCTTAACCAGGTCAAGATACACAATGTGCACTGTTATACCCTTATCCACTGTCTTAGTGACCCTCTCAAATTAGTCTACCAGGTTAAGTAGTCATGACCTTCCCTTAACAAAGCCAAATTGGGATGGGTCCAGTGCCTGTAGGTTGCCAATGTCCCTGTTTATCAATTCTATGAAAATTCATTCCAAGGCTTTGCATATTAGGCTTGTTAGACTGATGTGCCTGTAGTTTCCTCTGTCAGTTGATGGGCCACCCTTGTGGAGAGGAATGACTGTTGTGGCCCTCCATTCACTTGAAACATAGTTTCTTTAAAGGCTGTAGATGAAGAGTGCTTCAAGTGGCCCTTATAAGTCATGTTGTAGACTGCTCATAAGGCAAAATGGGATGTTGTTGGGACCCGTGGAGGTGATGTTCTAATAATTCTGCCAGCACCTGGTCACTGCTGATAGCTGGGTGGAATAAATTGGTGGGGATTTCACCTGAAGGAGCTGGCAGGAACTGAGGTGTGAAGTGCAAGCTTAATTTATCAGCCAGTAGATTTGCTATGTCACTCTGATCAGAGAAGGTGGTACTGTTCACGGCCATTTCAGCACGCTGCTGTGTGCTACCTCTAAGATTCCAGACATAGCAGAAGAAGGCCTTTTGATTGTCCTTAGCCTGCAATGTTATTCTGACCTTGTAGTTGGCCTTGTTGGACTTAATTCTACCTCTTATTTCTTGTTGAGTTATATAAGCGACCATTTTTTCTTTAAGGGAAGTAAGTTTTCTTCTTTTATTATATAACATGTTTAGGTGAGAATTCCACCAGTGGGGTTTGTATTTAGTGTTTGTTTTGGCTTTGTATCTGCCACATACAGCAGCCTGTATACAGCCATTCACATGTTTATATAGGGACTCTGTGACTCTGATTAATTCTGCATATGTAGCTATGATCTCAGGGTAAGGAGGAGCCTTGAGTTTTGACAAACTGTTGCTTAATAGAATGTAGTTTGTCTTTGAATGGTTCCTAACTGTAACTGGTTTAGATGGATTTTCCGAGATGATTTTTGCTTTAAATGAAAGAACTTTGTGATCTAGTCCAATCTCACTAGTTAGGATGTGACAGGGAGGGGGTCGGGTACAACGCTCTCCCATGTTGGTGAGTTCTAGATGCAGTATGTTTGATCCTCTGCTTAGAGTGTGAACTATCTGTTCCAGGGTGTTTATGTTAACAAAGCCCAGAAAGCATTCTGCCTTGTGAATTTGAGGCAGTGTACGTTTCACAGACTATAGAGGGGTAGCTAAAGTCACCCATGAATGGGGTATTTAGTAGTATGATGAGCACCTCTAGTAGGTTTTGGTAAGAGTCATGAGACTCTAGGGGTATAGATGGTAACCTGTAGCTAGTCATGATATAGTGAGGGACCTTACCTATGGTGACTTGCGCATGGATGAGCTCCATGGCATCATCCTGTTTTATCAACCTGGAGGTATGCGTATTACTAACATAGATCAAGGCCCCTCCATGTTTGTTCCCAGTCTCTGCTGTTGTTGGTCTAAATGTGGTCTAAATGTGTGGAAAGCACTGTAGCCTTGTATTTCTGGAGTACTTTTACAGCTTTAACCAAGTCTTGGTCCCAACACAGATGCCTACATTCTCAAGAATAAGGAGGCTTGAAGGGTGTGGAGTCTTTTTTTTCAGACTTAGGTTGCTTGTAGACTTTTTCATATATACCTATATATAATCATACTCATATCTATATCTATATGTATACTTTGTCTATATCTATTGCAGTTCAGGAGTTAGTGCACTAGTCTAGTAAACCAGGGATCATGAGTTGAAGTTTCATCAAGGCCTCTGTCCTTTAAACTGTAACTAGACAGGAAGGATTTTGGACTCTGTTGTAGAAGTAGGGTGTGGTGTAAGTTTAAATTTAGCATTTTAAAGGGGAGTGAGATTGTCATAATGGTTAAGGTCTTCACTTCATAGGCACAAGGTGCAGAGTTTGATTCTGACCTCAAGTTATTGGCTAGGCTTAAAATTGCTCTTTGATACATATATACTGTGGTTTAATATATATATATATATATATATATATATATATATATATATATATATATGTGTGTGTGTGTGTGTGTGTGTGTGTGTGAGTATATGCATGTACATAGTGCTTTGTGTATCCCTGCATAGTAGTATAACAGCCTGTCCCTCTGGTTTTTCCTGTATCTGTGTGTATAAAGAAATATGCAATTATTACATATGAATACATTTTGCACATCTGACAGCAGATACAAGCAGCACAGTGTGTGCCAAGCATTGCACCAGCTGCCAGCAGGCATTTATGTTACTCAAATGTGTTGAGGAAATCATATGACCATATCAACAATCTACAGAGTGCATCTGGTGGAGTCTAACATATAAGTAATGCTAGCACTTTATATACACACAACACTTTTGAACTGCTCTGTTATTGCTTACATTTCTATAGTTTTTTATTTATGAAATGTTTAGTATTTCACATGGGTTGAGCCTTGAATTGATCAGTGTACCTCCTCAGTAAACAAATATAAATAAAGAAATAAAACATGAATAAATGCACTTACAGTTGCATTGACATTTCCAGTTAATATTAATAATTCATTAAAATGCGTGCCTGCATTTTATGAATTCATCTAACGAGTGCATAAAATACAGTCTGTTGCAGTTTGGTGGCCAGTCTCAAAAATCATATATAACAGTAAATAGGGAAGAGATCCCATGATAATTTGGCAATACAATTCACAGAGGTATGACTTTTACCTGCAAAACCACCTGTATCCCTTGACAGTCACTTGTACAGTGTCCATATCGCACTAATGCATTTACAGTAATACATCTGCGAGCACATATGGCTAGAAACATACACCATCATTATGTATACAGCTACTAAAAGTAACTAAGCAGTATGCATATACTGTCATTATGTATACAGTTACCAAAAGTAACTAAGTGGTACCTAGGGGTCTATATTACATAGTCAAAATTCTGTAACTTCGACTGACATATGTTTGAACACATATGTCCGAAGTTACGCAACTTCGACTATCAATAAAAAAATAAAAACAACAGGAAAAAGAAAATAAAAGAGTATATGCAGGGGGGCAAGCCCCCCTGCACCCCCCATGTAGGGGGCTGAGTCCCCCCCACACCCCCTACTCTATAAATATACCAACTCCGAGGTCGCGCTACAGTACAGTAAAGGGAAAATTTCCTTTACTGCACTGTAGCGCGACCTCGGAGTTGGTATATTTAAAGAGCGGGGGTGTGGGAGGTGCAGGGGGGCTTGCCCCCCTGCATATACCCTTTTCTATTATTTTCCATTTTTTTTTTATGTTTTTATTGATAGTCGAAGTTCCATAACTTCGGACATATGTGCTCAGGTCTATATTGCAAGCTCAAAAGCCCTAATAACCGAATACAAAAATGCCGACACATATTCCGCGAACCGCGAATA